>NC_084637.1:14610477-14627977 GCF_033978795.1 Nerophis ophidion | reverse complement strand
TGCGCAGTGAAGCTAATCATCAGATTAGGTAACACATGCGCACCAATCTCTTCTTCATGATCTGTATGATCTGTTTTAGTATGAGGACTTACTAAAACTCAACGGTTCCATGTCTGTTTTGGTTCTCTGTTCCCATTCTGCAGGGCTCATGAACAAGACTTGGCGAAGAGGCACGAGAGGGAAATGGGCGAGCTCAGCATGATGCATCACAGAGAGGCTCAGATCATGTTGGCTGACTTCAACAAGGCCCAGGAGGTTCTCAAAGACAAGATCTGTGCTTTGCAAATACTGTAAGAACCGGGATACAAAGAATCATTCCATTTATCGTATTTCCCCCTTCTTCCCATCACTGACTCTCGCTCCTTCCTGTATCGTCCTCCAGGCTGGAGGGTACCGAAGAGAAATTGAGGAACAGAGAGAGCCGACCCGAGGATCTGCATCTTATTGCAGAACTCCGTGAGATGGTCACGGAGAGGGAGGCTCTGGTCAAAAAGCTGGTGGTGAGTGAAGTGAAACATGTCTGAAATAAAGCACTACAGTGTGCTGCCGCTCGGCTTTCGTGATATGCGACAAGATTGTAGCGTAGTTACTCTGGTTTTGTGCAACAGGATGATAAGAAGTTCTACCAGCTGGAGTTAGTCAACAGAGAGACCGGCTTCAGTAAGGTCTTTAACTCCAGCGCCAATGTCGGCGTCATCAACCCTCTTATCAAGGTCGGTGGATTTGTGACATGGTCAGCCTGTGCCTGAATACATAACTTCCTCACAAACATACAGTGTGATCGTGTGTTCTGCAGGGTATCTGCATGTTTGCACATGATGCATGTGTTGCAACACAACCACATTGTGTCATTTATCGGGCAAGGAACCATATTTGGTGACTTCAGGAGTTAACCCTGAATTTTGATTTTTAGCCTTCAAGAACAAAAAAAAACAGGAACAAAAATAGTGTATTAATTCAAGTGTTCTAGATCAGTGATTCTCAACTGGTGCGTCTGAAGGGGATTTCTTTTGCAGTGTTGTTTCTTCTGTCTGTTCTGTCATGCTATAGAAATTTGCTGTCATAGACAAAGTTTGTTTATAGTTTTCTGTCATTAAAAGCGCCCTGATGTATTTATTTATTTATTTGAATTAGGACAATGCATATTCATCAACATAGAGCAACAATGTAAATATGCCGGAGTTAGCACAATAGCTAATTTTCATCCGTTAGTGAACATTCAACAGGCCATGATACAAAAGAATACATAAATCACAAAACATTACTGTGAACGACTTCCTGTTATCATTGTGTGGGTTGCATGGACCATTGAGGACGGACATCGCTGAGGAGATTTGACTGTTGTTTATTGTTTCAATAAACCATTTTGGGTAACAGTCGGTCGCGCCGATTTCCAGCGCTTCCTCCTCTGCTGCTCGACTCGGCTGGCCTTTCGGTCGCCGGTGACTCCGTCTTCGTCGGGGGCTCATCTTCTGTCTCAGCTCGCTCGTCTTGTTCGTCTGGTGGTTCTTCTCCTTCTTCTGCCCCGATCGCTCCTCCTTCTCCCCTTTTATGCTGCAGGAGAAGATGCAGGGATTGAGAGCAGGTGTGTCATTTACGCACCTGACTCGGATTGCCACAGCGTCGCTCCAAGCGCGCCCCGCCTCTCTGCTCCGCTGCATATTCCGCCTCCTGGCCGCCATCTTGGGTAGGACCATGATTTGTCCTATCCCGCTGTCGGCTCCACCTCTCCACAATTACACATTACAAGCATACCATAAGCACAGACCATAGACAATAATAATAATAAAATAAAACAAACAAAAAAACAAACATGTGAGTAATCAAATTGTGCGTGCATGTATCTTGTATATTGAAAATAAATCAGCTTGCTCTTTTCTGAACTGATTTTCATTCAAATGCATTACCCATCTTACCGTTATGTTAGATCCGCTATGGATTGGACTTTCACAATATCATGTTAGACCCACTCGACATCCATTGCTTTCGGTCCCCTAGGGGGGCAGGGGGGTAGCCCACATATGCAGTCCTCTCCAAGGTTTCTCATAGTCATCATTGTCACTGTCACTTGACGTCCCATTGGGTGTGAGTTTTTCCTTGCCCTTATGTGGGCTCTACCGAGGATGTCGTTGTGATTTCTGCAGCCCTTTGAGACACTTGTGATGTCGGGCTATATAAATAAACATTAATTGATTGATTGATTATGGCATATATATGTATCAAATAGGGTTGCGATAACAAGTCGATACGTACATGCAAAAAGTACATCAATACCGGCTTTTTTCCGTATCGTCAGTACCGAAATTGTACAACACATTGTCCTTAAACAGCCGCGTCAATTCTCAGCAGGTGACCAGTTAATCAGTGCTAAAAAAGCCTGCTATCTTAAAAAAGAGTCACTGTTTCCAATGTATTTACTTCTTTGTCAAAGCCAGTCACAAATGAGAACGGAAGTGTGGCTGCGTAGCATAACTGTAGGTGTGGCGTAACCACGCACCTGGTTTGCTCGAGACTAAGCCATAGCAGACTAGCAACTTGGTTGCTATATTTAGCAAGTAGAGGCACACACTAAAAGTCAAAGAGAGGTGTATCTTATGGTTTAAGTTTATTTCGAACATGCATACAATTACAGCATGATACGTCACAGTTTCAAGTTTCTCTTTTGAACATGTTCAAAAAAGAGTAGGAAGAAACAGTTTATGTCATCTATACCCTTTTTCCATTGTATAGCGATTGCTAACACTTTTGTTCACTACCTGCTCTCAATTTGTTCCCAAATTATTCTATAAATAACAAAATTCCCCAAAAATACATAAATAGATAATAAATAAGGTAAGTTGTATTTCATATAGTGAGATGAATAAGATTATCAATAAGTTCAAAATGTTTATCATGATTCTTCTTTTTTATACTTTGTAAACACTTTGAGTTTGAGCAGTTTCTTAAACTGGATCATACTATTACATTGTTTGATTTATTCACAGATTCATTCCATTATTTAATCCCACAAATTCATACCGTATTTCCTTGAATTGCCGCCGGGGCGCTAATTAATTTAAAACCTCTTCTCACTCCTGTACTTACCAAAGGCATGTGGTAAAGGCAAGCATGCGCTAATTATTTTAAAACCTCTTTTCACTCTGGCGCTTACCAAAGGCATGCGGTAAATTTAGGCCTGCGCTTATAAAATTGAGTGTGATGTAAGGATATCATCACGAAAAGCACATTTAATAAAAAAGACGTTGTTGTGGTCTTACCTTTACTTATAAATGAAGTCCATGCACAGCTCCTTCTGATCAAAAGCATCGATAACTTGTTTATAGAAGTCTTCTTTATCTTTCTTCAGTTTTAAAAGTCTCTCTGTCTCGATGGTGATCTTCCTTTATTACCTCCTGCTTCGATTGAAAGTCCAGTTTAAAAAACGGTTTTATTTTAGATATGTAATCCTCCATGTTAAAAATGCAAGCGAGAAGAAAAAACAAACGATCGTTGCTCACGCTTGCTGGTTGTTGTCACTTCTTCTGCAGCCGAATAGTCCCAAGAAGGATCATTAGCGCCCTCTACCACCAGGAGGCGGGAGTCATTTAATGACTCATATTTGACACACGCAGCTACGGTATATTAATAAAACATAACGGCTTACTGTTCTTTTTTATCATATTCAATAGCTTGGACCTTAAATCCTACTGAATTGCTCTTAATCTTCTTTCCTTTATGCGATTTAGAATGATTGAAATCAGCCTCCTCCACTTTGAAAATGATGACAGGTCAGGTGTTACTCGTGACGTGATGAGTTTGACCCGGAGGAAATTCTAGGCATGCGCTAATAAAAATAATATTTTGCGAAACGAATTTGACTCGGCGTTAATCCTGAGCATGCACTAATTAAATTGCGAAACGGGTTTGACCCGGCAGTAATTCTGGGCAGGCGCATATTATATACCTGGCGGCAATTTGAGGAAATACGGTATACTAAGTACTCTTGCACCATGCATTTATTAAATTTAAAAAAAACAAGCGTTCAAGTATTTGCCGCGCAAGTAAGCGGAAATCTGCCACCACAACCCAAGGAGTGTACATTAACACAGTGTGTGGAAAACCTCAACCCATACTTGATCAATTATATACCTGCTAATCGCTAGCAGGTGTATGAGCTTTTCAATGTAAATTAGCATCATGCTCGCAGATTTGTTGAAATGCTTTTCGTTCACGTTCAACGTCACAGAGAAATTATTGAGTATCTTACACTTTACTTCTGTGCGTTAGTTTTACAGTACTTCCAAGGCTCTGATATGGTGTTCAGCTGGAGTTTTTATTGAGAAGATGTTGTCTGTTTGCTTTACTGGTATTTAGAGACTAACCATTAGCGACAGCACAACAGAAAACTTTTACACACGCTTTTCGTTATGATTATATTTAGTTTGTTTATTAAAATGAATCGTTCCTAAAATGTTGGTAAACTTGATTTGTGCTGGCGCACACTTTTTTTTGCAATGCATCACATTTAAACTGCACTGACTTTTTTATTAGGTCCTGGACCCAAACCAGTTGAGAACCACTGTTACAGATTACACTATTATAATATTTGTTCAAACATTGAAAAAAATGCTGCTGTTCAATATACTCCATTAATTGTTTTACAATTTGGAATTTGGAACTACTTAAATGAAGGCAGGCCCTATTAATGGTTTTATTTGGACTTTTTGTGTTTATTCATATTTTTGTTGTGTTCGTTTTCATCCTAAAAACATTACACATGAATAGGGATGGGTACTTTTCACATTTGAACCCATACGGTACCAATTTTTGGTACCTGAAAAACGATGCCAGTACTTAATTACCAGTTTTGGATACTCTTGTGTGTGTTAATAATTGTAAATGTTTTAATAATAAATGTTTTAATGTACCATTTGTAATGAGCTGATTAGGATAACTGTGCTGTGTAGTTGTTATATCTTGTTTTTTTTATTACATTTCTGAGACTCATTTGCAAGTATTATATAGTATATTTTGTATTTGTATGCAATTCCAAGAGCAGGGGTGTCAAACATACGGCCCATGGGCTGGATCAAGCCCGCGAACAGGTTTTATCCGGCCCGCGGGATGAGTTTGCTAAATATAAAAATGAGCCGAAATTTTTGAATGTAAGGAACTGTGTCCACTAGATGTTGCAATAGCAATTCTTTGTATCTTTGTAGATCAGGGGTCACGAACGCAGTGCCCGCGGGCACCAGGTAGCCCATAAGGACCAAATGAGTAGCCCGCTGGCCTGTTCTAAAAATAGCTCAAATAGCAGCACTTACCAATGAGCTGCCTTTATTTTTTAAATTGTATTTATTTACTAGCAAGCTGGTCTCGCTTTGCTTGACATTTTTAATTCTAAGAGAGACAAAACTCAAATAGAATTTGAAAATCCAAGAAAATATTTTAAAGACTTGGTCTTCACTTGTTTAAATAAATTCATTTCTTTTTTTACTTTGCTTCTTATAACGTTCAGAAAGACAATTTTAGAGAAAAAATACAACCTTAAAAATGATTGTAGGATTTTTAAACACATGTACCTTTTTACCTTTTAATTTCCTTCCTCTTCTTTCCTGACAATTTAAATCAATGTTCAAGTAAATATTTTTTTTTATTGTAAAGAATAATAAATACATTTTAATTTAATTCTACATTTTAGCTTCTGTTTTTTCAAAGAAAAATAATTGTGAAATATTTCTTCAAACTTATTAATAAAATTAAAAAAAAATATGCTGCAAATCTAAAAAATCTGTAGAATCAAATTTAAATCTTATTTCAAAGTCTTTTGAATTTCTTTTAAAAGAAAAAATTCTGGATAATCTAGAAGAAATAATGATTTATCGCTATACAAGTACAACCCATTTATCATTTATTTATTTATCTTTGTTAGATATATAGCTTGGTCCAATTTGTTATATATTCTAACAAAGTGCAGATTAGATTTTAAACTATTTAAAACATGTCATCAAAAATATATATTTATTGTGAGAAATCACTAAGATGATCAGTGTTTCCACAAAGATAAATATCATTAATTATTAATAATAACATACAGTTAAAGATAAATTGAGCAAGTATGCTCTTAAATAAATTGGCAGAAATAGCAAATCAAACTGGTAGCCCTTTGCATTAATCAGAAGTAGCTCTTGGTTTCAAAAAGGTTGGTGACCCCTGTTGTAGATGATGCTACATATGTAAAAAAAAAATTTTTTTTAAAACTACATGATGTTAGTGCACCAGTCGATGAAAACGAACAAACTTCATAGATAACATCCTGTAATTTGGTTTTGACATTATTTTTTTATCTTGATAGAAAATTAACACCAATGAGTTGACTGATGAACATTTTCACATAATTTATTCAGAAAGTATAAATTACGACAAATAAAGATAAAATACTATTAACCGCAACATGTAAGTCAAAAAAAAAATAATAATAATTATGATTTGTACATTTTTTTTTTTTTTTAATGATTTGTACAGGGGCTTCACGGTGGAAGAGGGGTTAGTGCGTCTGCCTCACAATACGACGGTCCTGCAGTCCTGGGTTCAAATCCAGCCTCGGGATCTTTCTGTGTGGAGTTTGTATGTTCTCCCCGTGAATGCGTGGGTTCCCTCCGGGTACTCCGGCTTCCTCCCACTTCCAAAAACATGCACCTGGGGATAGGTTGATTGGCAACACTAAAATTGGCCCTAGTGTGTGAATGTGAGTGTGAATGTTGTCTGTCTATCTGTGTTGGCCCTGCGATGAGGTGGCGACTTGTCCAGGGTGTACCCCGCCTTCCGCCCGATTGTAGCTGAGATAGGCGCCAGCGCCCCCCGCGACCCCGAAAGGGAATAAGCGGTAGAAAATGGATGGATGGATGGATTTGTACAATTTCTGAATGCGCTTGTTCTATATTTAATTTTTTTTTTTTTAATCTGAAGTTGTCTTTATTTTTAAGTTATTGTGCCGTGATTTTACCACTCCGACCCACTTAGGAGTAGATTTTTCTCCATGTGGCCTCTGATCTAAACTGAGTTTGACACCCCTGTCCAAAAGGTTAAATGGCAGCTGGGAAGTTTCCTTTGTCGTGAAGCTGAATGTGCCAGTTTAGTCCTATGTTGCCCCCTTCAGAGTGTTAGTTCTGTAAGTATTGAACTTATTACACACCATCTGTTTTTTTTATGCAACGTGCATTTTAGTTGTAACGCTAATCAGTAGCATGTTTACGGCAAACCCATTGTAAATTAGTATTGAGCTAGCTTATTTTGAAAAACTGGAGCCTGACCTAATGTTTGAGTGTTTTCTATCAGGCATACTTGCTTTGTTGGCATTGAACACTACCTAGAAGCAGTGTTGCTTAGGTGATTGTTTCCTTACCGGACGTGATGTCACGAGCAACAAAGGTATAGAAATATGACATAATATTAATATACAGTATTTCCTTGATTTGCCGCCGGGGCGCTAATTAATTTAAAACCTCTTCTCCCTCCGGCATTTACCAAAGTCATGCGGTAAAGGCAAGCATGCGCTAATTATTTGAAAACCTCTTCTCACTCTGGCGGTTACTTTAGGCATGCGCTTATAAATTTGAGTGTGATGTAAGGATACCATCGTGAAAAGCACACTTAATAAAAAAAAAGCGTTATTATGGTCTTACCTTTACTTATAAATGAAATCCACGCACAGCTCGTTCTGATCAAAAGCATCGATAACTTGTTTATATAAGTCTTCCTTATCTTTCTTCAGTTTTAAAAGTCTCTCTGTCTCGATGGAGATCTTCCTTTATTACCTCCTGCTTCGATTGAAAGTCCAGTTTAGAAAACTGTTTTATTTTAGATATGTAATCCTCCATGTTAAAAGTGCAAGCGAGAGGAAAAAATAAACGATCGCTGCTCACTCTTGCTGCTTGTTGTCACTTCTTCTGCAGCCGAGTAGTCGCAAGAAGGATCATTAGCGCCCTCTACCACCAGGAGGCGGGAGTCATTTAATAACTCATATTTGACACACGCAGCTACGGTATATTAATAAAACATGGCTGCTTACTGTTCTTTTTAGCATATTCAATAGCTTGGACCTTAAATCCTACTGAATAGCTCTCAATCTTCTTCCCTTAATGCGATTTCAAATTATTGAAATCAGCCTCCTCCATTTTGAAAATGATGACAGGTGAAGTGTCACTCGTGACGTGACGAGTTTGACCCGGCAAAATTCTAGGCATATTCTAATTATTTTGCGAAACGAGTTTGACCCGGCAGAAATTCTAGACATGCGCTAATAAATATAATATTTTGCGAAACGAGTTTGACCCGGCGTTAATCCTGAGCCGGCGGTAATGCTAAGCATGCGCTAATTATTTTGCGAAACGAGTTTGACCCGGCAGTAATTCTAGGCAGGTGCATACTACATACCCGGCGGCAATTTAAGGAAATACGGTACTGTCTGTTTGATTTTACATATATTGATACCTGGTAGTACCGACCAAAATCTGTACCCATCCCTACTCACGCCGTGTAATCATCCATTATGTTTAGAAAGCTGCTCATCATCCACAGATGTCATTCAGTTACAAGAAAACAGCTTATTTCCATCTGTTTTAAGTGGTTAAAACATCCGTATTCCTGTGTGTATGCTAAAGAAGTGAACTCCAGCATGCTCATGTGGGCAGCAACCACGACCAAAGACGACACAATTGCTGCTTTGCTTATCATGCGGTTATCCCCCCCACCCCCGCCCCCGACCCGCCTCTCTATGTTTGTGTGTAGTCAAAACCAGGCAGCCAGTCAGATCAACGCTTGGCCCGCTTTCCTAGCCAGTCCGCTCTCCGATTCGTCAGCCCTCCCACCGCGAGTCATGCAAGCGAGGAAGAGGGACAGGAGGTGGAGGAGGTAGGACATGGAGGCCGATCGGCGCCTCCTCACTCCCCCCTCCAACATACCCTCCCCCGACTTAAGAACGCTCAGCCGCTCCTCCGCCCTCTCCCTCACCTGCCGCAGCATCCGCCACCTCTTCCTCCTCATCCCCCGCCAAATCATGCTCTCGCTCATACTCCTCATCCTCAGGAGCCGCCGCATCAGGCAAGTTTTAGGAGGTGAGCAACAATGTGACTTGCTGCCTTGAGACGATATGGCAGCCATGTTTGCTGCCCCCACTCCCTCCCGTTTAGATCTCCGCACTGACCACCCTCACCCGTTTTAACCTCCCCTTTCCCACTTTCACCCTGATCGTTAAAGAAAAAGAACAGTTTGAGGAAGAAACACTCTTTTTGCAGGAATTACAATGAATGCAAATAAACAACCTGCCCCAATGAATTCTTTTAGTTCCGGTTTGATGATGCTGTTCCATTGTTCCTGAAGAAAAAAACTCATTTTGCTCCAACATTATATTTTCATTTCCCCGCCAGATAACTGTTACAGCCTTTGAAACCTGCTTTAACTCCCAGTCTGCTTTTCGTTCCTTATAAAAGAAGGCCACATTTACAAATCCGTTTTAGTGGGACTAGTTCAAAAAGTGCAGGCTGCAAATGTGAGACTTAATATAACACTGTTGTGCTTTTGTTCTGTGTGCGTGGGCTAATGGATAAAAATTGAGAAAAATATCATATTTATGACTTACTCAGCCACAAATGTCTAGACCAGGGGTGTCAAACTCAATTTAGATGGGGGGCCACATGGAGAAAAATCTACTCCCTAGTGGGGCGGACTGGTAAATTCACGGCACGATAACTTAAAAATAAAGACAACTTCAGATTGTTTTCTTTGTTTGAAAATAGAACAAGCACATTCTGAAAATTTACAAATCATAATTTTGTCAGGGTTATTTACACTTACAGTACATGTTGCGGTTAATTCTACGCTATCTTTTTTTTTGTCGTTATTTATACTTTCTCAATAATTTATATGATAATATTGTATTTATGTTGCTATTGCCGTTTTGGCGTCATATGCTCTGTTATTTGTTTAGATCAGGGGTGTCAAACACATTTTAGATGGGGGGCCACATGGAGAAAAATCTACTCTCAAATGGACCGGACTGGTAAAATCATGGCTTGATAACTTCAAAATAAAGACAACTTCAGATTGTTTTGTTTGTTTGAAAATAGAATAAGCACATTCTGAAAATGTACAAATCATAACGCTGTTGGGTTTTTTTTACATTTACATGTTTGTGTTATATTTTTATTTGTTGTTATTTATACTTTCTGAATAAATTATGTGATAATGTTCATCAGTCAACTCATTGGTGTTATTTTTCAATCTATAAAAATAAAAAATATCAAAATCTAATTACAGCAAGTTATTTATGTACTTTGCTCATTTTCCACGACTGGTGCACTAACGTGGTTTATTTGTATTTTTTTACATACTTAGCATCATCCACAAAGATACAAAAAATTGCTACTGCGACATCCAGTGGACACATTTAAAACAGCAGTTTATTTCATTCAAAAATGTCGACCAGTTGTTACACTCATCCCGCGGGCCAGATAAAACTGTTCGCGGGCCGTACGTTTGAGACCCCTGATCTACAAAGATACAAAAACATTGCTATTGCGACATCCAGTGGACACATTCAGAACAGCAGTTTATTTCATTCAAAAATGTCGACCAATTGTTATACTCATCCCGCGGGCCGGATAAAACTGTTCAGCCCGCGGGCTGTACGTTTGACACCCCTGGTCTAGACTAAATAATACATTTAATGTATAAGCAATCTGCTAGACTGACTCAACTGCCTTGGTTTTGTACCAGGACATTAATACTGTGTGGACTTGTGAGACCTTTTCTTTTTAATGTGCTTTTGTGGTGTATCTGTGTTTGTATGGCATGTAGGGATGGTTACCAATCACTCTAAAACCAATACTGTACCAATATGAGGTGCTTTTTTGTGTTCACATGATAGTAAATGTTAACTTGTTTAATGAAAAAAAACCACATATTTAATGTACAATTGTTCCTCTCAGGGAATAAAACACACTGGTCAATCCCAAGTTATTTCGGATGACATATATGTTGAGTAAGAAGGATCACTAAGACAGAATAGTAATATCACCAAGTTTTACTAAAGCTTTAGGAGACCAGCCCTCACAATGCGTCAATAGCATCAGCAAGAAGCGGTTTAAAAATCGAACAGAAAAAGACAGCTTGTTTAGTTCGAAAACAGCCCGTCCTGCCCAGAAAGAAATACAGCCTTTTTGTTATAAGCCGATAAGGCCTCCTCCACAAAAAAGGAGTACATCATACTCCCAGTAGACATTCCAGCCTTCAAGGTGAAACACAGCGTTTACTAACGATCATAAGGTAAAAAACAAAGTGCACACATACGAAAATATTAGCTAAACATGATTATGGATAAAGAAAGAACACTATAAAAGTATATGCATTCTCCACACCATTCAACATTGAGCCGATAATTACTGTCCGGTTATTATAACTTGCTTTCTTACACTTCTAAGTCTCATTTGCAAGCATGTATTCATTTCAGTTTGTTTGAGCTCTGTTGCCGTAGACCGGAATTAGGACACGATAGCACTTAATTGTCATTGCACTTAAAGGGGAATTTTGTCTATCATTCACAAACCCTATGTAAGACAACATGTTTTTATTTTTTTATGCATTCTAACTATTGAATAAATGCGTTTAAAAGTCTGCTTACAATAATGCCTACGAGAGCCGCTCTAGTTTGTCTATAAAGCGCTCCAAAAAACTTCCAAACACTTCCATTAAGGTTTTATATATACACACTGTTGTCAAAGTTTGTTGTTGTCGAACCCCAAGATGCAGAGACTGAGGCAGGCATTAAACAGGAAAAAAAATAATAATTTATAACACTAAGACAGAGAACAAACAAAGGATACAAACAAAAAGCGCGCACATGGGTGAATAACAAACAAAAAGAGCTAGCATGGAAACTAGAAAATAAACGGAGCTTAACATGTAAGCTAGCAAACACAAAAAGGCCTAGCGTGGAAGCTAGCAGGTCTCGAGCAGAAAAACAGAAGTTGTACATTAATTATGAAAACAAACTTGGAAGCAGGGAACAAAAGGCAGTAAGCTAAAAACCGCAATCAAATAAAGCTTACCGCAACGCTGCATTGACAAAACACGACAGGTAGCAACGACAAGAGCGACATCGACATGACAATAATCCAGCCCTGACTGGAGGAACAAAGCAGGTAAAATAGGAGCTGGCTGATTGACATCAGGTGTGGCCAGGTGCCAATCAGCCACAGCTGAGGGGAAACAAAGCACTCAGGGAGACAAACAGGAAGCTGAACCAAAATAAGAGTGCTGACAGGAACTAAGCACAGGAAATACTAAACACACAGAGGAGAAACAAATTGTCAAAGGTACTTAATACCGGTATATTTTAGAAAGCGCTATATATATTTGAGACATTACCACAATATTGGTATTTTTTTATGTGCCTTTGTTACAGCCCTTTGATCTTCTCTGCGCCTGACAGGGAAAGCACAGGGAATTCCTCTTTGGCTCACGCCTGCCCCTTGCGTGTTTAGAGACATCACTTACTGGACAATGTCTGCCATCATTAGGTGCCGATAAATTCCCATTTAGATGAAGAATGACTCATAATCCTCGCGACTAAAAAGGTGGATTGAACCAAGCGTCTTTTTGTGTCTCTCTCGCCATTCACAGGGTCGGAATTGGATGCCAAAGTTAACCAACTCGTCAGATTATGTCCTACTATCCACATGAGAGGCATTGTTTATGATTTATAATAAACTTACGAAATCCGAGGGGTGAAAGCAGCTCACTGTAGCCGCTGATTTCAATACAGCTCAGCACAAGCTGTTAGCTCCCTCTGATCACGGCGATGCCAAAAATAGTTAATCTGCGTTAGCGCTTATGATAACAATATCGCTAATACTTGGTTAATATTCAAGTCATGAAATATAAATTTAGTATTTTGGGAGCTTTTTGGATGGTTTTTAGAACGATTTATGGGCGGAACAGAGGGCCTCCATTTGACTCTGTTCCAAGCTGGCTATTGTTTACTTTTAATTATGAGTTAGAATGGGTAAAAAAAAAAAAAATTGTCGTCTTGCCCCTCATAATGATGGAGAACCCTAGGCAAATTTTAAAAAAACGTGCAGTTCCCCTACAACATAATTACATTTTCAGCACAGACCCGTTCAAGAGCAGACATACATTGTGGGTAGACAGGGTAGACTGAACAGGTACGGTGATGGGCCGCGTCCCGTAAAAGGTGGGAAAAGGTATATGTGGGTGGAGAAGGAAAAGTAATGAAATGTCGATCAAAGACTAGCCACAATAAGATCCTGAAATCGGTAGGTTGAGTTCAAACCCCTGCGGGGTCCTACCAAAGACTATAAAAATGGGACCCATTACCTTCCTGCTTGGCACTCAGCATCAAGGGTTGGAATTGGGGGTTAAATCACCAAAAATTATTCCCGGGTGCAGCCACTGCTGCTGCTCACTGCTCCCCTCACCTCCCAGGGGGGGATCAAGGGTTGATGGGTCAAAAGCAGTTAATGATATCGCCACACCTAGTGTGTGTGTGACAATCATTGTTGCTTTACCTTTTTAGCTTATTACAATATACAAGTTACAAAACAGAAACCACGAGACTTGCAACAGTAATACAAGACAAAACACAAAAGAAAGCGGCGGAGTGGCAAAGGCAACCGCCTTCGCCTTGAGGAAAAGTATTTGCAATGAAGTTGAAATTGCCAGGTTTTTCTTTTGTTTAGATACTGTAAATTATTTTAACACGTAGACCTTTACTTTTTAGCAGTGTATATCAGGTGTGCTTGCCCTTTTGGCATGGAAAATTGCACCATCGCCTGAAAGCAGTCCGGCTGAGTCGAATATACTGTAAATACGACCAAGTGCTTGAGCTGGTGACGTGAACTCATGTACAACAAAGGTATTGAAATCTATTAGCGTTTAATTATTATGTGTGAATCGGTTCTTGGACAAAATGCCTTTTAAAAGTAATAAATTTGGCACCCATCCCAAGTGGCATGTTGTCGTCATACCACATGTCCGCATGCAAAAAGGATGCAAATGTGAGATCATGTAGCAGCTTGGAGCATGTTTAGCATGTATCGTAATGCCTCTAATACAGGCACACTCTAAAGATTGCATTTTACCACTCATTTGAAGATAACTTGTGCATGTGTATGTTTGGGAATGTTTACTGTATCAGAGCCATACAGCCTCGCCCCTCCGACACGTTTTAACTAATGTTTCTATTCCCTCCCCTAGCCTTCATGAGGCAAAGGCGGCACCATCAGACCACAAGGCAATGGAGGCGAGAAAAAGCAAAGAATGCGCTGCAAAAAAACGAGAGCTGCATGCTCACTACTTCTCTTTCTGACGGGCTTAAATGCAACTCTGTAAAAAGAGGACGTAATGGGACAGACAACTACATTTGGACAATTTGACTACAGATTTTGTGGGGTGTAACGTAATGTAATTGCGGGCTTTGGGCTTCCATTTACAATTGGCATCACCACAGAAATGCATGGTTGCATGACACAGGAGAATATTAAATCTAATAATACATTTCTCCTCATTCCATTAGGACAGGGGTCGGCAACCCGCGGCTTTGGCATCTCTGATGCGGCTCAGCTGCATAATCGCCGACCTCCTAGACTGTTACGGGGGGATTCCGGATTTTGGTGCCTCTCCCGGACATCATCTGGGGTCAACGTTTTCCGATTTTCTCTCGGACTACCACATTGAGGGCATGCCGTGATGGTTTTAGCATTAACGTCCTCTACAACATGTCATCGCGCCTGCCTTTCACGCAACGCTATCTGCGTGCCGACCGGACGCATCCTTGCCAGTCCAGCGACATGTTGTATGTGGCTTCCGCAGATACACGTACACGACTGCAAGGCATACTGGGTGATACAGTTGTGATATAAACAACTTTAACACTCTTACTAACATGCACCACACTGTGAACCCACAACAAACAAGAATGACAAACACATTTCGGGAGAACATCCTTTCAGTAACACAACATAAACGCAACACAACAAATACCCAAAATCCCCTGCATCCACGACTATTCATGACTATATTATACACACCGCTAGCACCAAACACCCCCCCCCCCCCGTCCGTGCGTCATTTGAGGTGGGCGGGGGTGTAAAATATAGTCAGGGGAGTCATGGATGAAAAGGATTCTGGGTATTTGTTGTGTTGCGTTTATGTTGTGTTACTGTGAGGATGTTCTCCCAAAATGTGTTTGTCATTCTTGTTTGGTGTGGGTTCACAGTGTGGTGCATATTAGTACGAGTGTTAAAGTTGTTTATATCACAACCGTCAGTGTAAACTGTATCACCCAGTATGCCTTGCAGTCGTGTACGTGTATCTGCGGAAGCCACATACAACAATTTGCTGGACCGCCAAGCAGTTTATACATGTTGTAGAAGGCGTCTAAGACAATGGCTTCTTGGCATGCCCTTATTATTGTTGTCAGCATGACCACCAGCAGATATTCGCGAGAATGGTTGCGGCTCCCCAATGTCTTCTTTATTTTGTGAAACGGGTCAAAATGGCTTTTTGAGTGGTAAAAGTTTGCCGACCCCTGCATTACGACAAGTGAGTTATTACAAATTACTTTTGGGGACTGTAGTTTAGTTTCCTTTCACCAAGTTTAGCTAGCTGTCCCATTGCGTTGACCTCCACGCTCACTGTGAGGCACCTCAGCATTCTCAGTAGGGGGCGCCGTCGAGACAAACTAACATTTTTTTGATCATTCTAATATTAATGATATAGCAATCAGCGGCTTTTCTATGGTTTGTCTTCAGACAAGAGACACGTAGGGAAGCATTTCTATTGGTTCATACTGAGGATTATTTTTTGGAAATCATTGTGTGATTTTGCCTTTAATTTCTTGAGCATGATAATAATAAAAATAAAACACCAATATAAAAATTAAAAAAAAACATAACATTTTTATTCACACTCTTTTGTGAAGATTTTTACAATATATAAATACAACTTTAAGCCCAACTCTGGGTTCACAATGCTATTTTTTTTTTTTTTTTTGTCATTTCCTGTTTCTATTGGATGGCACTGTGACTAATTCATGAAGTGACCTGGGTGTCATTTTCATTATTCACAGCAATTATCATAAACATAATATATTTCTCTAGGAAGCAGAGTTATTAACATGTAGATTGTTTCCCGGTGAATTGTCAGGCTGACCATTAGTGGTGGGTGAATGATGCCTCTCAGTGCATTATCAACCTTTTCAGGGTAAGACAATTAAGAACTGATTTTAATATGCAATGCTGATGTTGAAGTGTGATGATGATCTCTCGTCTGTTATTTATTATATATATATAATATATTATTATACATACAAGTAATATATTATTACTTGAAAGGGATTGTGCTGAAAATGTTTATTTTCCTGAGGGAACTCTCCTGAAGGAATAAATAAAGTACTATCTAATCGATCTAATCTAATCTAATCTATTAACAAAAATGAGTGCTACCAATTGCTCCAACAGTTCACCATTTTTTTTAATGTGCTGGGGTAAATGTGTTGAGCCATGAATGAATGTTTAAAATGGACAAACACTTTTCAAGAGTAAAACATACACAGATAATGTCTGACACTTTTGGAGAAACAGAGAAGATAGCGGACAATAAAATAGACGGTGCTGATTCTTTATGTAATTCTAAACAATTATTAGTACAACTTAAAAAATAAAAAAAGCACAGTGGGCTCTAAGTATGTGCTTTCACCGCCATATAGTTTCTACTTCAAAGTGTGGTTTGAAATGAGTAAAACATCAATACAGAATTTGTTTTCCAATTTTTGTTTGCTCAAAAAGCACAATCGTGTGCTTTTTGAGGTCAGAATTACAATGGATACTTCCATCCATCCATTTTCTACCGCTTGTCCCTTTCAGGGTTGCGGGGGGTGCTGGAGCCTACTTAACACACACACACACACACACACACACATATATATATATATCCATCCATCCATTTTCTACCGCTTATTCCCTTTTGGGGTCGCCGGGGGCGCTGGCGCCTATCTCAGCTACAATCGGGCGGAAGGCGGGGTACACCCTGGACAAGTCGCCACCTCATCGCAGGGCCAACACAGATAGACAGACAACAATCACATTCACACACTAGGGCCAATTTAGTGTTGCCAATCAACCTATCCCCAGGTGCATGTCTTTGGAGGTGGGAGGAAGCCGGAGTACCCGGAGGGAACCCACGCATTCACGGGGAGAACATGCAAACTCCACACAGAGATATATATATATATATATATATATATATATATTGAACTGAATATAAATATTTATTTTATATATATATATATATACACACATATATATGTGTATATGTATATATACACACATACAGTATATATATATATTTATGGAATAAGTTATTTATTATTTATTTGGCCTTTTTTTAACTAGGTAAAATCCCATTGAGATCAAATATCTCTTTTCCAAGGAAGACCTGGCCA
>NC_084637.1:14472977-14605477 GCF_033978795.1 Nerophis ophidion | reverse complement strand
AAAAACTTTGAAAAATAAAATAAGTCACTGGGAGTTGATTTGTATTGGTTTTAACCCTTCTGAAATTGTGATAATGTTCCCCTTTTAAAAAATGTTTCTCACACAAAACTAAGGCAAAACTATTTTTGATTATTTTTCCGGGGAGTTGGCAACCCTAACCTAAAAAGAGGGCGACTTTGTAAGGGACCATTCCAACATTTTTGCACATGTATACCTATATAATACTCCTGTTGTGGTCTGCAGTTGTGAATGTTCGGGGGAAAAATGGTGTTATATAAACAAGAACTACGCACAGACTTGGAAAAAGTATCAATGATAACTTTTGATCACCTCTGATGCTTTTCTGTCCGAATTTAAAAATGTGCAGTTTTCCCGAGCACTCGTCGTATGTCTTTTTTTTTTTTTGTCCAATTGGTGCACTAATACCATCTTCCGAGCGAAGATGTCTGTATCAACACTGATGGCTGCCAGCATCCTGCAGCGCTTCATGTGTAAATGTAACCTGTTGAATATGATGTATTTCAAATATAAACAGCTGAGCAGGGTCTCATGGGAAATGTTGTTCCTCACCACCTCTTTGAATCCTTGTTGGATTGAACACTGCCACCAGGTGGCCGTCAGTGAAGCATACACTTCCTGATATAAGAGGGTTTTTTTTTTTTTGTGTGTAGTGTTTTATAAAGTCCACTTCTGCCGGGCTTAACTCTTCACTTTCAACTCCTCTTCAAGTTTGTACTTTAAACCGAGTTGAAAGTGACCCTTAGTGACCTGTTATACTTTTCTTTGTCTTGTCCTTTTTTGATGTTAAACTATTATACCAATGTCTATATTTATAACATTCCTCTTGTATGTTATCAAACAATAAAATCATGGTTGGAATGTTGGAAGCACTCTTTTTTTGTGTGTTACAAGTCACAGGGAAGTTTAAGTCGTGTTGGACGTGGTTTATTGTTCAAACAGGGAAACAGAACATTTAGGAAAGCCGTTCGAGTGAAGAGACAGTGTCAAGTGGTACTGAGACAGTTCATATATGACAAAATAACATGAAATAAACTTAATTAGCAACAGAAATAAAACCATTGACATAACCAAAACTATAGCTGTCACTTGCATGTTTTTTACTTGTGACTTCGGGGCAAAGACGTAAGAAAAATAGGCCCCAAAAAATTTTTGTTGCCCTTATTTGTGCATACAGTATTCCCATCAGGCACAATACATCGATACAACGTTGATTATACGTACATGTCCTTTAAAACTGACTATGAAACAACGTTGCAAAATATTTGTAAATTGAGACAACGTTGATGTCTAGCGTTGGATCCACATAGTTGGTTGGGAACTGACCAAATTTCAATGGTCAAATTAATGTCAAAAAGCATGTTGTTTCAATGTTGTGTTGTAGAATATTGGTTGGGAAAATTATATAATTTCTATGGTCAAATTAATGTCGTCAAAAAGCATGTTGTGTTGTAGAATATTGGTTGGGAAAATGACAACATTTCAATGGTCATTAATGTCGTCAAAAAGCACGTTGTTTCGATGTTGTGTTGTAGAATAATGGATGGGAAATTGACAACATTTCAATGGTCAAATTAATGACGTCAAAAAGCATCTTGTGTTGTAGAATATTGGTTGGGAATATGACAACATTTCAATGGTCAAATTAATGTCAAAAAGCATGTTGTTTCAATGTTGTGTTGTAGAATATTGGTTGGGAAAATTATATAATTTCTATGGTCAAATTAATGTCGTCAAAAAGCATGTTGAGTTGTAGAATATTGGTTGGGAAAATGACAAAATTTCTATGGTCAAATTAATGTCGTCAAAAAGCATGTTTCAATGTTGTGTTGTAAAATAATGGATGGGAAATTGACAACATTTCAATGGTCAAATTAATGACGTCAAAAAGCATGTTGTGTTGTAGAATATTGGTTGGGAAAATTATATAATTTCTATGGTCAAATTAATATCGTCAAAAAGCATGTTGTGTTGTAGAATATTGGTTGGGAAAATGACAAAATTTCTATGGTCAAATTAATGTCGTCAAAAAGCATGTTTCAATGTTGTGTTGTAGAATAATGGATGGGAAATTGACAACATTTCAATGGTCAAATTAATGACGTCAAAAAGCATGTTGTGTTGTAGAATATTGGTTGGGAATATGACAACATTTCAATGGTCAAATTAATGTCAAAAAGCATGTTGTTTCAATGTTGTGTTGTAGAATATTGGTTGGGAAAATTATATAATTTCTATGGTCAAATTAATGTCGTCAAAAAGCATGTTGAGTTGTAGAATATTGGTTGGGAAAATGACAAAATTTCTTTGGTCAAATTAGTGTCGTCAAAAAGCATGTTTCAATGTTGTGTTGTAGAATATTGGTTGGGAAAATTATATAATTTCTATGGTCAAATTAATGTCGTCAAAAAGCATGTTGAGTTGTAGAATATTGGTTGGGAAAATGACAAAATTTCTATGGTCAAATTAATGTCGTCAAAAAGCATGTTTCAATGTTGTGTTGTAAAATAATGGATGGGAAATTGACAACATTTCAATGGTCAAATTAATGACGTCAAAAAGCATGTTGTGTTGTAGAATATTGGTTGGGAAAATTATATAATTTCTATGGTCAAATTAATATCGTCAAAAAGCATGTTGTGTTGTAGAATATTGGTTGGGAAAATGACAAAATTTCTATGGTCAAATTAATGTCGTCAAAAAGCATGTTTCAATGTTGTGTTGTAGAATAATGGATGGGAAATTGACAACATTTCAATGGTCAAATTAATGACGTCAAAAAGCATGTTGTGTTGTAGAATATTGGTTGGGAATATGACAACATTTCAATGGTCAAATTAATGTCAAAAAGCATGTTGTTTCAATGTTGTGTTGTAGAATATTGGTTGGGAAAATTATATAATTTCTATGGTCAAATTAATGTCGTCAAAAAGCATGTTGAGTTGTAGAATATTGGTTGGGAAAATGACAAAATTTCTTTGGTCAAATTAGTGTCGTCAAAAAGCATGTTTCAATGTTGTGTTGTAAAATAATGGATGGGAAATTGACAACATTTCAATTGTCAAATTAATGACGTCAAAAAGTATGTTGTGTTGTAGAATATTGGTTGGGAATACGACAACATTTCAATGGTCAAATTAATGTCTTCAAAAAGCATGTTTCAATGTTGTATTTTTGTTGTTGAATATTGGTTAGAAAAATGGCTAAATTTCAATGGTCAAATTAATGCCGTCAAAAAGCATGTTGTGTTGTTGAATATTCGTTGGGAATATGACAACATTTCAATGGTCAAATTAATGTCGTCAAAAAGCATGTTTCAATGTTGTATTTTTGTTGTTGAATATTGGTTAGAAAAATGACTAAATTTCAATGGTCAAATTATTGTCAAAAAGCAAGTTGTTTCAATTTGTGTTTTCGAAGATTGGTTGGAAGCATGACTAAATTTCAATGGTCAAATTAATGTCGTCAAAAAGCACGTTGTTTCAATGTTGTGTTGTAGAATATTGGTTGGGAAATTGACAAAATGTCAATGGTCAAATTAATGTCATCAAAAAGCATGTTGTTTCAATGTTGTGTTTGTGTTGTAGAATATTGGTTGGGAAAATGACTAAATTTCAATGGTCAAATTAATGTCGTCAAAAACATGTTGTTTCAGTGTTGTATTTGGGTTGTAGAATATTGGTTGGGAAAAGGACTAAATTTCAATGGTCAAATTAATGTCGTCAAAAAGCATGTTGTTTCAATGATGTATTTGTGTTGTAGAATATTGGTTGGGAAAATTACTAAATTTCCAATGATCAAATCAACGTCAGAACCCAACGTTGATTAAACATAATCACAAAGCATGTTGTTTCAATGTTGTATTTGTGTTGTAGAATATTGGTTGGGAAAATGACTAAATTTCAATGGTCAAATTAATGTCGTCAAAAAGCATGTTGTTTCAGTGTTGTATTTGTGTTGTAGAATATTGTTTGGGAAAATGACTAAATATCCAATGATCAAATCAATGTCAGAACCCAACGTTGATTAAACATAATCACAAAGCATGTTGTTTCAATGTTGTATTTGTGTTGTAGAATATTGGTTGGGAAAATGAATAAATTTCAATGGTCAAATTAATGTCATCAAAAAGCATGTTGTTTCAGTGTTGTATTTGGGTTGTAGAATATTGGTTGGGAAAATGACTACATTTCCAATGATCAAATCAACGTCAGAACCCAATGTTGATTAAACGTCATCAAAAGGCATGTTGTTTCAACGTTATGTTTGAGTTGCTCAACGTCAGGACCTCATCCGACAAGTTCTCAACGTTGTTTTGACGCAGGGGTGTCAAACGTAAGGCACTGACAGGTTTTATCCGGCCCGCGGGATGAGGCTGCTAAATATTAAAATGAGCGGAAATTTTTGAATGAAAGAAACTGCTGTTCTAAACGTGTCCACTAGATGTCGCAATAGCAATTCTTTGTATCTCTGTAGGTTATGCTACATATTTAAAAAAATAAAATTAAAGCACATGTCAGTGCACCAGTCGAGGAAAGTGAGCAAACTACATAAATAACATCCTGTAATTTGATTGATATATTTTTTTTATCTTGATGGACTGAAAATAAACACCAATGAGTTGACCGATGAACATTATCACATAATGTAGTTAGAAAGTGTAAAAAGTGGTAAAAAGTAACAACATTATGATTTGTACATTTTCAGAATCTGCTTGTTCTATTTTTAAACAAAAAACAATCTTTATTTTTAAGTTATCGTGCCGTGATTTTACCAGTCCGGCCCACTTGGGAGTAGATGTTTCTCCATGTGGCCCTCCATCTAAAATGAGTTTGACACCCCTGTTTTAATCTCTTGTGCCTGCTGGGATCTTTTGGAGATTCTTCTGTTTGCACAATGTCTTGTACTCGCATCCAACAAAGCTGCTGCACTAATCACGTTGTATCTCTTGATGCAATGACATTAAATAATTCGTACACGCGATAAATTATCCAATTAGTAAAGTCTAGGACAGGGGTCACCAACGCGGAGTCCGCGGGCCCCAGATAGCTCGTAAGGACCAGATGAGTCGCCCGCTGGCCTGTTCTTAAAATCGCTCAAATAGCAGCACTTACCAGTGAGCTGCTTCTATTTTTTAAATTGTATTTATTTACTAGCAAGCTGGTCTCGCTTTGCTCGACATTTTTAATTCTAAGGGAGACAAAACTCAAATAGAATTAGAAAATTTAAGAAAACATTTTAAAAACTTGGTCTTCACTTGTTTAAATAAATTCATACATTTTTTTTAATTTGCTTCTTATAACTTTCAGAAAGACATTTTTAGAGGAAAAATACAACCTTAAAAATGATTTTAGGATTTTTAAATACATATACCTTTTTACCTTTTAAATTCTTTCCTCTTTTTTCCTGACAATTTAAATACATTTTCAAGTAAATGTATTTTTTTTATTGTAAAGAATAATAAATACATTTTAATTTAATTCTTCATTTTAGCTTCTGTTTTTTCGACGAAGAATATTTGTGAAATATTTCTTCAAACTTATTATAATTAAAAAAAATTAAAAATATTCTGGCAAATCTAGAAAATCTGTAGAATCAAATTTAAATGTTATTTCAAAGTCTTTTAGATTCCTTTAAAAAATTTTGTTCTGGAAAATGTATAAATAATTATTTGTCTTTGTTAGAAATATAGCTTGGTCCAATTTGTAATATATTCTAACAAAATTCAGATTGGATTTTAACCTATTTAAAACATGTCATCAAAATTTTAAAATTAATATTAATCAGGAAAAATTACTAATGATGTTCCATAAATTGTTTTTTTAATTTTTTTCAAAAAGATTCGAATTAGCTTCTTTTTTTCAGTTGAATTTTGAATTTTAAAGAGTCGAAATTGAAGATAAACTATGTTTCAAAATCTAATTTTCATTTTTTTCCTGTTTTCTCCTCTTTTAAACCGTTCAATTAAGTGTTTTTTTTCATCATTTATTCTCTACAAAAAACCTTCTGTAAAAGGAAAAAAAATGTACGACGGAATGACGGACAGAAATACCCCTTTTTTTATATATATGGATTTATTTATTAAAGGTAAATTGAGCAAACTGGCTATTTCTGGCAATTTATTTAAGTGTGTATCAAACTGGTAGCCCTTCGCATTAATCAGTACCCAAGAAGTAGCTCTTGGTTTCAAAAAGGTTGGTGACCCCTGGTCTAGGATATGACTGCCATGCTTTTATTTAAAGCTCTATTTGCACTGAACAGGAAGTCACTGTTTTATGTCTAAGTGCTGTGTAACTAAACTCGGGTTGTCCTTTTTCTGAAAACTCAAAGGAGGCAGGGGCCATATTTTACATTTTCAAAACCAACATAATACATATTTTTTTTTTTTTTTTTTTTTTTAATGAAAAAATGTGTTGTTATAAATGCCGAAATTTTAACGTTTTCTTGTTACATTTGGTCTTTTGTTTATTGTTTTTTAATACAGTCGTCCCATCCGTATCGTGCTTCAAATATCAATAGTATTCCTGCATGGATTTTTGGGTAGTTGTAAAGCTTTTTCTACTATATTTTTGCCCAAAGTTGAGCGTTTTCATGCATAAAATGGCTAAAATAATGAATAATATTAATATACAGGTGTATTGGCCACTGGAGGAGACCAATCAGATCACACTGTTCAGTATTGTGGCCACTGATTGGCTAAGCCTCATTAAACATTAGTATATTGGATTAAAATATATAAAGGCAACAATAAGGGTGGTATTTCCTCTCCATAGGGATCTCACCATGAATTTATTAACGTGGACCCCGACTTAAACAAGTTGAAAAACTTATTCGGGTGGCCAATTGTACGGGATATGTACTTTACTGTGCAATCTACTAATAAAAGTTTCAATCAATCAAATCAAAAGTTTCAATCAATCTCATCGTGTTGAAAAAAATATTTAGTAGGTAGTAAACATTTTTTTTTTAATGCTCTGGGTATGAAAATATTTGATTTATAATTAATGTTCCCTACCTTGCGGCAATTCAATTATGGCGGCCTTGTCCAGAACCAATTAACAGTGATAAACTAGGGATGACTTGTATTTTTTTCAATGAAAAAAAACAGCCTGCATGCCAGCTTCTTGGTATTAACATCAACATTGTAACTCGTTCTAGTTCTTTGTGTTGTTTTTAAGTAATAGTGTTTTTTGAATGTTCCGCAGGCCAATAAAAAAAATACCTCTGGCAATAAACAGTCATATTTGGGTCTCTGACGTCGACCTTTGAAGGCACTTTTTCGACACAATTATGACGGTATTGACAGTAACATGCTCCAATCTAGAATACATTCTGTCGGCACTTTCTTTTAAAGCTCAATTTACAAAATCTCACCATTTTGAGCCATTAAGAGTTTACAAAGCTGTTCATCTTTTGTTCCCAGGATGCAACTGGGAGTGGGATGTCCGTCCAACCTGGGGGAGTGCAAGCTGTGAGTCTCACACATTCTTTGCAGTAAATGTGACATGTTTTTTTTGTTGTTGTTTTTTTTTACTGTCAATGTGCAATAGTTTGCGACTTTAAACTCATAGCTCGCTCGGTGTTAGATGCATTGCATGAAGTGGGTGACCGGCGGTAGGAAAACATGCAGTCACACTTAGTGAAGTCTGAATCCTCGGTGCAGCCTCAGCTGCTCAGCAGGACGATGATGTAGATGAGGAGCAGACAGATGAGGATGAGGGTGAAGTTGACGAAGAGCTCCTGCAGGTTCCTCTTGGCCTGTGGAGTGACCTCGATTTGGGAGGCGCGGCGGATGGCCGACTTGGTGATGTGCTGGACGCGCTCCATGGCGATGCTTGGACTCGGAGGGTCAGGCTGCAGGAAACAATCAGGACATGAAAGTCCAGAAGAAAGTCCTGTTCTTGTCTGGAAGGAACAAAAAATCGAAGAGAAGAAAAGTGTATGCATTACATTCATAATTATACTTTGTTCAGATTGCTACCATTTTGTCACCATCTAGTGGGCAATGAAAGTAATCCTGCCTTTAAATGTACTTTCAAGTCAATTGTAGTACAGCATTTACTTACATGACCCATTCCAAACAACCTTCCCTAGTCATGGTGAAGAAATTAAAATCGACCAGTACAAAAATTCAACAAACCTGCTCGCACATAACACCACCTGCTCATTGAACTTGGTGGATGTTATTGAAAAAAGTCCATCCATCCATCCATTTTCTACCGCTTATTCCCTTTTGGGGTCGCGGGGGGCGCTGGCGCCTATCTCAGCTACAATCGGGTGGAAGGCAGGGTACACCCTGGACAAGTCGCAACCTCATCGCAGTCAAATCAACATAAAAAAAAAAATAACACCAATTTAAATCCATGGCAATGGATAATTATAATATGGCAAAACTACACAAAACCTTAATGAGGTTGTCACGTAAGTAAACAAGGTAGGAGTTGAACTTTCACATACTCTTAATAACTAATTAGAATAATTATTAATTATATATTAATTATATTATTATAATATGTACTTGTATACAGTATATGTATAGGATCTCTTGCCATATATATATATATATATATATATGTATATATATATATATATATATATATATACATACAGCGGGGCAAAAAAGTATTTAGTCAGCCACCGATTGTGCAAGTTCTCCAACTTAAAATGATGACAGAGGTCTGTAATTTTCATCATAGGTACACTTCAACTGTGAGAGACAGAATGTGAAAAAAATCCAGGAATTCACATTGTAGGAATTTTAAAGAATTTATTTGTTAATTATGGTGAAAAATAAGTATTTGGTCAACCATTCAAAGCTCTCACTGATGGAAGGAGGTTTTGGCTCAAAATCTCACGATACATGGCCCCATTCATTCTTTCCTTAACAAGGACCAATCGTCCTGTCCCCTTAGTAGAAAAACAGCCCCAAAGCATGATGTTTCCACCCCCATGCTTCACAGTAGGTATGGTGTTCTTGGATGCAACTCAGTATTCTTCTTCCTCCAAACACGAAGAGTTGAGTTTATAACAAAAAGTTCTATTTTGGTTTCATCTGACCACATGACATTCTCCCAATCCTCTGCTGTATCATCCATGTATCCATTTTGGTATAAACTCAACTCGTCGTGTTTGGAGGAAGAATAATACTGAGTTGTATCCCAAGAACACCAGACCTACTGTGTCAAAAAGTCAGGATTTTTTTTTTGTCAAAAAGTCTGGATTTTTTTTGCAAGTGTCAAAAAAACTGGATTTTTTTTGGCAAAAAGTCTGAATTTTTTTGTGAGTGTCAAAAAGTCGGGATATTTTCTAAGTGTCACAACGTCAGGATTTTTTTCTAAGTGTCAAAAAGTGAGTTTGTTTCTGTCAAAAAGTTGTTGTTTTTCAAAGTGTCAAAAAGTCGGGGGGGTTTTTAAGTGTCAAAAAGTCAAGATTTTTTCTGTCAAAAAGTCAGGGGGGGTTGTCAAAAAGTCAGGATTTTTTTAAATCAAAATGTCAGGATTTTTTTTGGTCAAAAAGTCAAGATTTTTTTTGTCAAAAAGTCAGAATTTTTTTGTGAGTGTCAAAAAGTCGGGATATTTTCTAAGTGTCACAACGTCAGGATTTTTTTCTAAGTGTCAAAAAGTGAGTTTGTTTCCGTCAAAAAGTTGTTGTTTTTCAAAGTGTCAAAAAGTCGGGGGGTTCTCTAAGTGTCAAAAAGTCAAGATTTTTTCTGTCAAAAAGTCGGAGGGGGGGGGGGTCGTCAAAAAGTCAGGATTTTTTAAAATCAAAATGTCAGGATATTTTTTGGGTCAAAAAGTCAGGATTTTTTTGTCAAAAAGTCTGAATTTGTTTTGTCAAAATATGGTGAGTTTTTTCTAAGTGTCAAAAAGTTTTGGACAAAAAGTCAGAATTTTTTTTGTAAGTGTCAAAATGTCAGGTTTTTTTCTGTCAAAAAGTTGTTGTTTTTCAAAGTGTCAAAAAGTCGGAGGGGGTTTAAAGTGTCAAAATGTAAGGATTTTTTTCTGTCAAAAAGTCAGAGGTTTTTTTAAATGCAAAAAGTCGGAATTTTTTTCTGTCAAAAAGTCTTTGTTTTCCCTGTGAAATAGTCTCTTTTTTTTCCAAGTGTCAATAACTCGGGATTTTTTTCTTTGTGTCAAATTTTTTTTTTTTCCTGTCAAAAAGTTGTTGTTTTTTAAAGTGTCAAAAATCTGGGGGTTTTGTAAGTGTCAAAAAAGTAGGATTTCTTCCCCTCAAAAAATCGGGGGGGTTTTTAAGTGGCAAAAATTTAGGATTTTTTCCGTCAAAAAGTCGTCGTTTCCTTTTCTCTGTCAAAAAGTCGGGATTTTTTCCAGGTGTCAAAAAGTCGGGATTTTTTTTAAGTGTCAAAAAGATGGGGGTTTTTTTCCGCACAGCCCTACTTTAAATCAAATTTAAGTTTTATCTAATAAATATAAAAAATTTAAGTAAAAAAGTGTGAACATTTTTTTAAGTGGGGGCTCATACTAAAATTCTGTTTAGAGCCCCAAATCAGCCTTGAAAACATTCATCCTATCAAAATCAGGTTTGAGTCACAGTATAAAAAATGGTTAAAAAACAGCCAGCCGTTTTTTAAAAGTGTGTTTTATTTTAGCTGCAGTCCATTAAACTGGCATGTGTATTTTAAGGTGGATCCAAATTTGTATTTTCCTGCCTTGATGGAGGTTTGTCAAGTTGAACTTAAGGCTAAGCTCATCAGTGCCGTCATGCGTCTCAACCCTCTGTGATCTTGTGACCTCCACTGTTGCGGAACACGCCGTGGTGATAAGTGATAAGAGAAAGGCCCCCGGGCAGGCGCCAGCTTGAGGTCTGTTGATGCGTTAACCCCGACTATTGGGCGTGGCGGCGTCACTGCAATGTCAACTTAGGACAGTCGCGATGCATGCTTTTCTCTGCTCCGTGTTTGGTTGGAGATGAATATGAGCACATGGGGGGATTTAAAGGACTTCCAACAGTGCATTAAAGCCCCTTTGTGATGGGATTCGGACTCTCGTTTGATCAAAGTCATGCTTTTGTTTGTATGTAACCGTCTATTCCTATTGTGCCGCTGCCAAAGTACTTTGCTATTTATATTGAGTGGACCGTTTTGGATTCCTGTCATGGAGTTAAAAGGAAGTGCAGGCTCAGACCAGATGACAGGGCCATAGTCTTTTCATCAGCACTATTTTTATCATTCTGATTTGTTTCTTCCACCCCTGATCCGTCCGTGAGTCTCTGATTATCTCTGGACATGTTAGCGCCTTTTGAGAGTCTCATACCTCGCGAGATAACTCTTTAAGTGTGTTGTTGGGCTGCTCTCTGTCCTGCTCTCACTGGAACAAATAGACAGAACACTCAGGGCCTGATCTACTAAGATCCCAAATAACATAAAATAGTTAGGCTAAGCCAGGGGTCAGACACCCACAACGTTGAAAGAGCCATATAGGACTAAAAATACAAAAAAACAAATCTAATTGGAGCCACAAAAAATGAAAATTTTACACATTGAAAAAATTATTACTTTCTGACACTTTGAAAAATTCTAACTTTTTGACTCTTAGAAAAAATCCAAACTTTTTGACACAAAAAAATCCAAACTTTTGACACTTAAAAAAATCCAGACTGTTTGACACTTGGAAAAAAAAATAAAACATTTTGACAGGGAAGAAAAAAAAATGACTTTTTGCCAGAAAAATCCTAACTTTTTGCCACTTAAAACCCCCCCGACTTTTTGACACTTACAAAAAAAAACGACTTTTTGACACTTTGAGGAAAAAAACAGACTTTTTGACACACAAAAAAAATCCCAATTTTTTGACACTAAGAATAAAATCCAGACTTTTTGACACTTAGAAAAAAATCCTGACTTTGTGACACTTGCAATGAATCTAGACTTTGTCAGACTTAGAAAAAAATCCAGACTTTTTTACACTCACAAAGACACTTGGAAAAAAAATGACATTTTGACAGAAAAATTTTTGACTTTTTGACAGAAAAAAATCCAGATTTTTTGACACTTGGAAAAAAAATCCCGACTTTTTGACACTTGGAGAAAACCCAGACTTTTTGACACTTGGAGAAAAATCCAGACTTTTTGACACTTACAAAAAAATTCGGACTTTTTGCCAAAAAAAATCCCCGGCTTTATAGGACCAAAAATGCAAAAAAACAAATCTGTCTGGAGCCGCAAAAAATGAAAATTTTACACGTTGAAAAAATTATTACTTTCTGACACTTTGAAAAAATTCTAACTTTTTGACACTTAAAAAAATCCAGACTGTTTGACACATGGGGGGAAAAAAATTTTTGACAGGCTAAAAAAAAAAAGACTTTTTGCTACAAAAAAACTAACTTTTTGCCCCTTAACCCCCCCCCCCCCCCCCCGACTTTTTGACACTTCCTAAAAAACCCGACTTTTGACACTTTGAAAAAAATTCCAACTTTTTGACACTAAGAAAAAATCACGACTTTGTGACACTTACAAAGAATCTAGACTTTGTGAAACTTGAAAAAAATCCAGACTTTTTGACACTCACAAAAGACACTTGGAAAAAAATGACCTTTTGACAGAAAAAATCCTGACTTTTTGACACTTGGAAAAAAATCCCGACTTTTGACAGAAAAAAATCCTGACTTTTTGACACTTATAAAAACCCCTGACTTTTTGACACTTTGAAAAAAAATACAGAATTTTTGACACTCACAGACTTTTTGACAGAAAAAATGCCGACTTGTTGACATTTAGAAAAAAAACACAATTTGCCATTTAGAAAAAAATCTAAATTTTCTGACACTTTGAAAAAATCCAGACTTTTTGACACTCACAATAAATCCAGAGTTTTCGACACTTGAAAAAAAAAAACTTTTTGACACTTGGGGGAAAAAAACGACTTTTTGACACTTGCAAAAATCCAGACTTATTGACGGAAAATATGCCGACTTTTTGACACTGTTAAAAAATCCAGAATTTTTCACGTTTAGAAAAAAATTCAGATTTTTTTGACGCTTTGAAAAAATCCCGACTTTTTGACTCTTGGAAAATATCCGGACTTTGACACACAAAAAACCCAGACTTTTTGACACTTAAAAAAATTAAACTTTTTGACACTTTCACAAATCCAGACTTTTTGACACTTTGAAAAAATCCAGAATTTTTGACACTCATAAAAAAAATCCAGACTTTTTAACACTTATAAAACAAATCCAGACTTTTTGACACTAAAAAAAAACAAAACTTTTTGACACTTGTAAAAAATTCAGACTTTTTGACACTTACAAAAAATCCAGACTTTTTGACACTTAAAAAAGAAAAACTTTTTGACACTTTAAAAAAATCACTACTTTTTGACACCTTGAAAAAATCATGACTTTTTGACACTCAAAAAAATGTTTGACTTTTTAACACTTGAAAAAAAAAACACTTTTTGACACTTAGAAAAAATCACTACTTTTTGACACTTTGGAAAAATCCAGACTTTTTGACACTTAGAAAAAAATACCGACTTTTTGACACTTACAGACTTTTTGACAGAAAAAATGCCGACTTTTTTGACATTTAGAAAAAAATCACTATTTGACATTTAGAAAAAATCCAGATTTTTTTGACACTGAAAAAATCCAGATTTTTTGACACTTGGAAAAAATCCAGACTTTTTAACACTTGGAAAAAATCCAGACTTTTTAACACTTGAAAAAAAATCCAGACTTTTTGACACTTAAAAAAATCCAGACTGTTTGACACATGGGGGGCAAAATTTTTTTGACAGGCTAAAAAAAAAAGACTTTTTGCTACAAAAACCTAACTTTTTGCCCCTTACCCCCCCCCCCGACTTTTTGACACTTCCTAAAAAACCCGACTTTTTGACACTTTGAAAAAATTCCAACTTTTTGACACTAAGAAAAAAATCACGACTTTGTGACACTTACAAAGAATCTAGACTTTGTGAAACTTGAAAAAAATCCAGACTTTTTGACACTCACAAAAGACACTTGGAAAAAAATTACCTTTTGACAGAAAAAATCCTGACTTTTTGACACTTGGAAAAAAAATCCCGACTTTTTGACAGAAAAAAATCCTGACTTTTTGACACTTATAAAAACCCCTGACTTTTTGACACTTTGAAAAAAAAATACAGAATTTTTGACACTCACAGACGTTTTGACAGAAAAAATGCCGACTTGTTGACATTTAGAAAAAAAACACAATTTGCCATTTAGAAAAAAATCTAAATTTTCTGACACTTTGAAAAAATCCAGACTTTTTGACACTCACAATAAATCCAGAGTTTTCGACACTTGAAAAAAAAAAACTTTTTGACACTTGGGGGGAAAAAAACGACTTTTGACACTTGCAAAAATCCAGACTTATTGACGGAAAATATGCCGACTTTTTGACACTGATAAAAAATCCAGACTTTTTCACATTTAGAAAAAAATTCAGATTTTTTTGACACTTTGAAAAAATCCCGACTTTTTGACACTTGGAAAATATCCAGACTTTGACACGCAGACTTTGACACGCAAAAAACCCAGACTTTTTGACACTTAGAAAAAATCACTACTTTTTGACACTTTGGAAAAATCCAGACTTTTTGACACTTAGAAAAAAATACAGACTTTTTGACACTTACAGACTTTTTGACAGAAAAAATGCCGACTTTTTGACATTTAGAAAAAAATCACTATTTGACATTTAGAAAAAATCCAGATTTTTTTGACACTGAAAAAATCCAGATTTTTTGACACTTGGAAAAAATCCAGATTTTTTAACACTTGGAAAAAATCCAGACTTTTTAACACTTGAAAAAAAATCCAGACTTTTTGACACTTAAAAAAAAGAAATTAAACTTTTTGACACTTGGAAAAAATCCAGACTTTTTGACACTTTGAAAAAAATCCCGATTTTTTGACACTTGGAAAATATCCAGACTTTATGACACACAAAAAACCCAGACTTTTTGACACTTAAAAAAATTAAAACTTTTTGACACTTGGACAAAATCCAGACTTTTTGACACTTTGAAAAAATCCAGAATTTTTGACACTCATAAAGAAAATCCAGACTTTTTAACACTTATAAAACAAATCCAGACTTTTTGACACTAAAAAAAACAAAGCTTTTTGACACCTAGAAAAAATTCAGACTTTTTGACACTTACAAATCCAGACTTTTTGACACTTACAAAAAATCCAGACTTTTTGACACTTAAAAAAAGAAAAACTTTTTGACACTTAAAAAAATCACTATTTTTTGACACTTTGAAAAAATCCTGACTTTTTGACACTCAAAAAAATGTTTGATTTTTTAACACTTGAAAAAAAAAAACTTTTTGACACTTAGAAAAAATCACTACTTTTTGACACTTTGGAAAAATCCAGACTTTTTGACACTTAGAAAAAAATACAGACTTTTTGACACTTACAGACTTTTTGACAGAAAAAATGCCGACTTTTTGACATTTAGAAAAAAAACACTATTTGACATTTAGAAAAAATCAAGATTTTTTTGACACTGAAAAAATCCCGATTTTTTGACACTTGGAAAAAATCCAGACTTTTTAACACTTGATACAAAATCCAGACTTTTTGACACTTAAAAAAAAAAAGTAAACTTTTTGACACTTGGAAAAAATCCAGACTTTTTGACACACACAAAAAATCCAGACTTTTTGACACTAAAAAAAACAAAGCTTTTTGACACCTAGAAAAAATTCAGACTTTTTGACACTTACAAATCCAGACTTTTTGACACTTACAAAAAATCCAGACTTTTTGACACTTAAAAAAAGAAAAACTTTTTGAAACTTAAAAAAATCACTATTTTTTGACACTTTGAAAAAATCCTGACTTTTTGACACTCAAAAAAATGTTTGACTTTTTAACACTTGAAAAAAAAAAACTTTTTGACACTTAGAAAAAATCACTACGTTTTGACACTTTGGAAAAATCCAGACTTTTTGACACTTAGAAAAAATACAGACTTTTTGACACTTACAGACTTTTTGACAGAAAAAATGCCGACTTTTTGACATTTAGAAAAAAATCACTATTTGACATTTAGAAAAAATCAAGATTTTTTTGACACTGAAAAAATCCCGATTTTTTGACACTTGGAAAAAATCCAGACTTTTTAACACTTGATACAAAATCCAGACTTTTTGACACTTAAAAAAAAAAAGTAAACTTTTTGACACTTGGAAAAAATCCAGACTTTTTGACACACACAAAAAATCCAGACTTTTTGACACAAAAAAAAACCAAACTTTTTGACACTTAGAAAAAATTCAGACTTTTTGACACTTACAAATCCAGACTGTTAACTAAGATAAAACATTTCAGTTAACAAAATATCACTGGTTGAATGATCTAAATTTACCTGTAAGTTTTCCCTGCTGACCCGTGGTTCACCCCTGTCGCCAACACTGGCGCTTTTTTTGTTGTCGCTTATTGATTAAATGTTTTTGTACTTTGTATGCCGTCTCTGCATACAAGGTTCCAGAGAAACTCAAAACTTTACATTTCAAATTGCAAAAGAAGACAGACGTCTTAGTTTATGTTGAAACAGTTACATTGGGTGGAATGGCTTTGTCTTACATTGTTAAATCATTCAAGGGAAGATATAAAGGAGTCCAATCCAATCAGTTTAACAAACGCAGCGCAGAACCCGTAATAGCACAATCGGCTATTGTTCGCCGCTCTTCACGTGGCGTCCCTCCAGTGTCTGCGTTGTGTCATGAGGCTGCATGTGAAAAGTACAAAAAGCTTCACTGCGCTTGGTTCGGCAATCATTTAGTTCTGCAAAATGTGTCACATGCTCCTAGAAGGAATCGAGGAGCACATAAGACAAAAAGATGTCGGTAGACTGAAGCTGTGGGTCTGACAACCTTTAATTGCAAGCCCGGCATGCCGAGTGTCGCCGATAACAGCTGCTGGGCGCCACTTCTGTGCATCAACATTCTTTCTGTTCAGACTCATTCATAGTTTCCATCAAACTGAGCTGGAAACTCTTCAAGCAAAGCAAACGGACGCGCTTGTTCAATAAATGATGTTCAGCTGCATGGGTGCGCAAACTCGGCTAGAATTGGGTTTTTTAGTGCCTGGAAGCTTTCAGTACAGTACTCAATTTATTCTGAGAGCTGCACTCACTGGACATCACATTAGGTACACCTGCAAATATTTAATGAGCCGGAGCAGTAGCATTTCTGCTTTGTTTAGTCTGTCAGAGCGCTAATGACAGTACTTGATTATACACCCTGAAGTCATTCAAAGTAAACATATTTAAATCAATACCTCTCAAAAAAAATGTTCCTTTTGGAGACATGGTGTGAACAAGCAAGTGTCAGATTCATTTATACAGTGGGGCAAAAAAGTCTTTAGTCAGCCACCGATTGTGCAAGTTCTCCCACTTAAAATGATGACAGAGGTCTGTAATTTTCATCATAGGTACACTTCAACTGTGAGAGACAGAATGTGAAAAAAAAATCCAGGAATTCACATTGTAGGAATTTTAAAGAATTTATTTGTAAATTATGGTGGAAAATAAGTATTTGATCAACAATTCAAAGCTCTCACTGATGGAAGGAGGTTTTGGCTCCAAATCTCACGATACATGGCCCCATTCATTCTTTCCTTAACACGGATCAATCGTCCTGTCCCCTTAGCACAGGGGTGTCAAACTCAAATACAGAGTGGGCCAAAATTTTAAACCCAACAAAGCCGCGGGCCTAGGTTGAACAAATTAACATTTTAATAGGGACCCAAACAAGTTTTGCATTGAATATTGAACAAGCAAGGCTTATATAACTTTATAGTGACATGCAGAATTGAGTTTCAAATAATAATAACAATAACTAAATGGTAAATGGGTTGTACTTGTATAGCGCTTTTCTACCTTCAAGGTACTCAAAGCGCTTTGACACTATTTCCACATTCACCCATTCACACACACATTCACACACTGATGGCGGGAGCTGCCATGCAAGGCCCTAACCACGACCCATCAGGAGCAAGGGCGAAGTGTCTTGCTCAAGGACGGAACGGACGTGACTTGGTTGGTAGAAGGTGGGGATCGAACCAGGAACCCTCAGGTCGCTGGCACGGCCACTCTACCAACCGCGCCACGCCGTTAAAATTTAAATAAAAATTAATGCCTCTTTTCTATTTGCAGCCTTCTGAGGTAAATATCAAAATAAACTTTTTCCAAAGGCCAATAAAGTAAAATATTGAAAATAAAATAACAATAAGGACTGAATCAAACATTCAAGCCTTGAAGTAGCGAGAGAAAGTGAATGAATAAAACCTTAATTATTGCTCAGTTTGCTCCACTGATTTGCTTTAACAACGCTTATATAACCTAATGTTTTTTATTGTTATTGTAAAATTTCTCTATTTTGTTTCCATTTAAACCCCCATTATTTACTTTTTACATTTTTTTAATTTTATTTTTATTTATTTATTTTTAAATTGATCTCAACTCTGTACACTGCTGCTGGAATTTTAATTTTCCTGAAGGAACTCTCCTGAAGGAATCAATAAAGTAGTAGTGCAAAATCAACTTTCAAAAAACAATCGAAAAAACATCACAGAAATAACATATAAATAAAAAAATGTAATGCCTCTTTTGTATTTGCAGCCTTCTGAAGTAAATATCAACATTAACTTTTTCCACTAGCTAATACATTTGAAAATAAAATAACAATGAGGTGGTCAGGGTTGGGGGGTGGTGGAGTTCGGTGGTAGTGGGGGTGAATATTTTAGCATCCCGGAAGAGTTAGTGCTGCAAGGGGTTCTGGGTATTTGTTCTGTTGTGTTCATGTTGTTCTCCCGAATTGTGTTTGTCATTCTTGTCTGGTCAGGGTTCAGAGTGTGGCGCATATTTGTAACAGTGTTAAAGTTGTTTATACGGCCACCCTCAGTGTGACCTGTATGGCTGTTGATCAAATATGCATTGCATTCACTTTTGTGTGTGTGTGTACAAGCCGCATATACTATGTGACTTGGCCGGCATGCTGTATGTAAAGAGGAAAAGCGGACGTAACGACAGGTTGTGGAGAACGCTAAAGACAGTGCCTTTAAGGCACGACCCCAATATTGTTGTCCGGGGAGAAATTTGGGAGAATGGTTGCCCTGGGAAACTTTCGGGAGGGGCACTGAACTTCGGAAGTCTCCCTGGAAAATCTAGAGGGTTGGCAAGTATGAGTATGAGCGGTGAATGCAGTGTTACAGCGGCACCGCCGCTGTATAATACCGGCGGGCCAGTTCTAATGTTACTTTGATATTGCCTCAAGGGCCAAATGAAATTACACGGCCAAATTTGGCCCGCGGGCCAGAGTTTGACACCCATGCCTTAGCAGAAAAACAGCCCCAAATCATGATGTTTTCACCCCCATGCTTCACAGTAGGTATGGTGTTCTCGGGATGCAACTCAGTATTCTTCTTCCTCCAAACACGACTTGAGTTTATACCAAAAAAGTTCTATTTTGGTTTCATCTGACCACATGACATTCTTCCAATCCTCTGCTGTATCATCCATGTATCCATTTTGGTATAAACTCAACTCGTCGTGTTTGGAGGAAGAAGAATACTGAGTTGCATCCCAAGAACACCATACCTACTGTGAAGCATGGGGGTGGAAACATCATGCTTTGGGGCTGTTTTTCTGCTAAGGGGACAGGACGATTGATCCGTGTTAAGGAAAGAATGAATGGGGCCATGTATCGTGAGATTTGGAGCCAAAGCCTCCTTCTATCAGTGAGAGCTTTGAATGGTTGACCAAATACTTATTTTCCACAATCATTTACAAATAAATTCTTTAAAATTCCTACAATGTGAATTCCTGGATTTTTTTTTTCACATTCTGTCTCTCACAGTTGAAGTGTATCTATGATGAAAATTACAGACCTCTCATCATTTTAAGTGGGAGAACTTGCACTCATCGAGGGTGGCCTCTCCCCTTTCCTCTCCCTTATCTCTCCTGCTTGCTTCTTTGTTTTGTCTTGTCTTAACTTTCTTGTTGCCTCCTTTTTGCACTGCTCTCCAAATCTAAACATTGGAACTATTTAAATGGCCTCAACAAAATTGACAAGATCTTGGGTTTGGGGGAACCTGCTGTCGTGACGAAGCGGTTGTTGCTGGACACACCACGGACTTTTGGGAGAAGAAGGAGGACCGCGTGCCTGGCGACCCTTTTCTGTCGAGGACGTGAAGATATCCACCTATTCGGAATTATGACAACAGGACGTCTGCTGATTGGAGTAAGCGTTGCTCTGGTTTGTCGACAAATTGGAAGTTGCTGGCAGTCTTCAAAGTACCCCAAAGCTGCCACAAATGATTGGAGGATGCGGGAAGAACTGTGGATTACATCGGACTGTCTACCCCGCAGTTTTTGAGGACCAGTCATAGAAAATTTTAGAGTGAAAAGCAAATTTTATTTTCACTCGCATACAAATCATTTTAACTTGGATTGTTTCCCTGTTCTCGAGACTCTCCCGAAGATCACTGCAGGAAGACACAACAAACTCCCTTTTTTGTCTCTCATGGACACCAGTGTTAATTTTGACAGCAAAATATGATTTAGTTTTAGTCAGAGTCTTTTGACTAAAATGTAATTTAGTTTTAGTCATAATTTAGTTATTTAAATTGTTTTAGTTTTGGTCTAGTTTTAGTTGACGAAATATCATAAGATTATAGTCGACGAAAACTACAGTAGGTTTAGTCGACTTGATTGATTGATTGATTGATTGACTGATAATTTTATTATTAGATTGCACAGTTCAGTACATATTCCGTACAATTGACCACTAAATGGTAACACCCGAATAAGTTTTTCAACTTGTTTAAGTCGGCGTCCACGTTAATCAATTCATGATACAAATATATACTATCAACATAATACAGTCATCACACAAGTTAATCATCATAGTATGTACATTGAATTATTTACATTATTTACAATCCGGGGGGTGGGATGAGGAGCTTTGGTTGATATCAGAACTTCAGTCATCAACAATTGCATCAACAGAGAAATGTGGACATTGAAACAGTGTCGGTCTTACTTAGTAGGATATGTACAGCCAGCAGAGAACATAGTGAGTTCAGATAGCATAAGAACAAGTATATTCATTAGAAGTACATTTGAGTTGTTTATAATCCGGGGAGATGGGATGTGAATGGAGGAGGGTATTAGTAAAGTGTTGAAGTTGCCTGGAGGTGTTGTTTTAGAGCGGTTTTGAAGGAATATAGAGATGCAATTACTTTTACACCTGTTGGGAGTGCATTCCACATTGATGTGGCATAGAAAGAGAATGAGTTGAGACCTTTGTTAGATCGGACTCTGGGTTTAACGTGGTTTGTGGAGCTCCCCCTGGTGTTGTGGTTATGGCGGTCATTTACGTTAAGGAAGTAATTTGACATGTACTTCGGTATCAAGGAGGTGTAGCGGATTTTATAGACTAGGTTCAGTGCAAGTTGTTTTACTCTGTCCTCCACCCTGAGCCAGCCCACTTTGGAGAAGTGGGTTGGATTGAGGTGTGATCTGGGATGGAGGTCTAAAAGTAACCGGACTAGCTTATTCTGGGATGTTTGGAGTCTAGATTTGAGGGTTTTGGAGGTGCTGGGGTACCAGGAGGTGCAAGCGTAATCGAAGAAGGGTTGAATGAGAGTTCCCGCTAGAATCCTCAAGGTGCTTTTGTTGACCAGAGAGGAGATTCTGTAGAGGAATCTTGTTCTTTGGTTGACCTTTTTGATCACCTTGGTTGCCATTTTATCACAGGAAATATTAGCCTCTAGAATGGAACCTAGGTAGGTGATCTCATCTTTCCTGGTGATAACAGTCACCCACTTTTATAGTGAAGTCACTGACCTTCTTAAGTTTGATATGGGACCTAAATAGGATGGATACCGTTTTATCTAAGTGCATGGATAGCTTGTTGTCAGCGAGCCAGGTGCAACTATTAAGGAGTTCAGCACTGAGGATTTGTTCCACCTGTGACTTGTCCTTGCCGGATACCAGCAGGGCCGAGTCATCCGCAAACAGGAACAATTCACAGTGGCATGCTGATGGCATGTCATTTACGTATATTAGGAACAGTAAAGGTCCTAGTATACTGCCTTGGGGGACTCCACATCTTACTGAGAGGGGAGGGGACATGGTGCCGTTCACCTCTACCACCTGTTTCCTCCCCTCCAAGTAAGATTGCATCCAGCTCGACGAGGTTTCGTCGAATCCGATTGCTCGGAGCTTATCCAACAGTATAGCGTGGTTAACGGTGTCAAAGGGACTAAAGGGTAATATGTAAACTTTCCCTTCAATTTCGGAAAGTCAAAGCAAAACAGCGGAAAAATCACCGATACAAGTCGTATTTTGATGAAAATCATGTCTCAAATTTAGTATTTCACAAGTAAGCCGTGTAATAAACGAGATAACATCGAGTGAGTTGTATGTTGTGGAAAGTGCTCACCTGTGTGTGGATTTCGGGGTGATTTGACTGTAAATGTCGCTTCAAGTTTGTTGTGTTTTTCCCCGTAATCCTGGCGCTGCATTTCTTACACTGGGTCTTGTTATCTTTGACATCAAATATAAATATGTCCTCTCTCCTCTTCTTCCCCGGCGTTGACATGTTGTCTTCAGCAGCGCATTCCCGGGTCAGTCTCAAACACAAACTACGTTTACGTAACTTCCTTACCACGTCGCTCTGATTGGTTCTCTTCCCAACTTCTCCAGCCTCTTCCTAACAAAATGAGTTCCGATTGGATCTCGCCTCTGGCAGATATTTTCGTCTCGTTTTTATTCGTTGACGAATATGTCAATACACCTCGTTTCAGGCCACGTAAATTATTTTTTATTTAGTTATTGTCTCGCTTTAGTCAGAAAAAAAAGGTTGTTGACGATAACTGAGACGAAAAATTTTTGTCAACAAAATTAACACTGATGGACACACACTTGTTGTGAACTTTGGAATAGCGACGGCAAATACATCAAGGCCGCTGAACAGAGACACACTGTGGGCTTATACACACACACATCCACAAAAAAATATTTGCCACACATACACACCCCGTCCCCCTAATCCAACGCCCTCGAAGCAAATCCCGTAGTGTTGATGAATGGATGGTCAGCGCCTGAGAGCTGCGACATACCACCATGACTTTGAACTACCTTCCCTCCGTTGTTAGATATCTCGAGATGTATGTTGTAATGTGTATATGTGCTTTGCTATGGAGGTTTTTTCCCACTCCAGACTGGGCCCCCTTAGGAGCCCAGTCTGGATTGTATTTTTTTTACTCATCCTTCCCCAGCATTTACCTTTTTACCGTCTTTTACGGGGCGCCTTATGGCGACCCATCAGCGTTCTTGTTCTGTAACCCTGTACACTGTTTCTTTGTCTAATCTTGAACAGGTTTTTGCTGAAAACAAAGTTTCGTTTTACTTGTTGCAATGACAAAAAAGACCTACCTACCTACCTGACTAAATACTTTTTTGCCCCACTATGTGCGTAGTTTGTTAGAAAATCCATCCCAACGGAAGAATAGAGAGAAGGAGAAGGCTGTGTGTTCTAGAAGGATGCTGTCGCTTACCTTGCAGATGAAAGCAGTCCTGACTGGTGTCTGAGAGCGAGAGAAATGTCAGATATGCAACCATGTCCAAGGCTGTAAACAGATAAAGAGGGAGGGAGGGAGGGAGGGATGGAGGGAGGGGGGGAAAGAGTCATAACAAAGCATAAGCCTGAAGCGCAACCAATGCCTAACTAGAAGAAATCTCAGTTTGAACATTTTGTAGATTTTGCTGGTTGAGTTTTGTCCACTGCAAACATGCTAAAGTGGGAAAGTTCCTTATAAGGAGAATGTAACTCTCTGTATGAGTGTGTGTTTTTTTTTTTTTTTTTTTATCTTCAGTGGACAGCGAATGTTAATCCTCCTCCCTCTGGGAAAGCTCCAGCCTGAAATGAAGACGCATTAAAGGCCTACTGAAATGAGATTTTCTTACTTAAACGGGGATAGCAGGTCCATTCTATGTGTCATACATGATCATTTCCCACTGGGAAATGATTGGGTGGTATGACCCAATGTCCCACTGGGTGTGAGTTTTCCTTGCCCTTATGTGGGCCTACCGAGGATGTCGTGGTGGTTTGTGCAGCCCTTTGAGACACTAGTGATTTAGGGCTATATAAGTAAACATTGATTGATTGATTGATTGATTTCGCGATATTGCCATATTTTGCTGAAACGATTTAGTAGAGAACATCGACGATAAAGTTTGCAACTTTTGGTCGCTAAAAAAAAACCATTGCCTTTATTGAAAGTAGCAGACGATGTGCGCGTGACGTCACGGGTTGTAGAGCTCCTCACACCCTCACATTGTTTATAATGTTAACCTCCAGCAGTAAGAGCTATTCGGACCGAGAAAGCGACAATCCCCCCATTAATTTGAGCGAGGATGAAAGATTTGTGGATGAGGAAAGTTAGAGTGAAGCACACAAAAAAAACGACGGCTCCAGGCGGCGGCAGTGGGACCGTTTCAGGTGTAATTAGACACATTTACTAGGATAATTCTGGAAGATCCCTTATCTGCTTATTGTTTTAATTATTATGTTTTACTAAGAGGAGGTGACGGCAGACTGACACCAGGTGGCAGTAGTGTCCAAAGATTATTTAATATATATATATTAACCATACATATATTTATCTGATAATCAAACAATAGAAAATAAACTAAGGAAAATTGAGTGTGGACAAGATCCAAAAGTGTATGTGGTGTGAGGTTATGTGTGTGATTAGCTGAGGTGTATGTTACCAAAGTGTTGACGTGAGCGAAGGAACGCGGAAGTCCGTAGGGCAGGAGCGAAGAGGCAAGATCCGTGTCCAAGCGGGGGGGGGGTCAAGGATTGAGGTAGGCAGTCCGAGTCCAGAGGGAGATCCAGGGAAAAAGGGTGGGACGCACAGCTCACCTTAAAGACGACGGAGGGTTCTGCGGGGATGACACAAGAAAACACGAATGGGCAAACACAGCGAGACCAGGATAACATGAAGGATGTGGTTTACTGGACACGAACAGAAGACTATAATCCGGCGAGTGATGGCAGGTTGTCCAGGTTTATGAAGGCAGCTCCGTCATTACCGTCAGGTGTGAAGATTGCCGGTGATTGATTGCAACTGGGGCTTCACGGTGGCAGAGGGGTTAGTGCGTCTGCCTCACAATACGAAGTTCCTGCAGTCCTGGGTTCAAATCCAGGCTCGGGATCTTTCTGTGTGGCGTTTGCATGTTCTCTCAGTGAATGCGTGGGTTCCCTCCGGGTACTCCGGCTTCCTCCCACTTCCAAAGACATGCACCTGGGGATAGGTTGATTGGCAACACTAAATTGGCCCTAGTGTGTGAATGTGAGTGTGAATGTTGTCTGTCTATCAGTTTTGGCCCTGCGATGAGGTGGCGACTTGTCCAGGGTGTACCCCGCCTAACGCCCGATTGTAGCTGAGAGAGGCGCCAGCGTCCCCCGCGACCACAAAGGGGAATAAGCGGTAGAAAATGGATGGATGGATGGATGATTGCAACTGACGGCTGCTGCAGGCCGTGGGCGTGTCCCGAGGTGCGCACAGACGGATGAGTGGCGCTGTTAGGAGTCTGAGCCGTACATTAATAGTGTTTTAGTGAGATTATACAGTCATACCTGAAAGTCGGATGGCTGCGGTGAACGCCAGTGTCTCTGAGAGAAGCCAATGGAGGAGCAAAGATCACAGCTGCCTTTTTAAGCTGCAGGAGGAAGTCCCATAATCCACCGAAGTGTCCGGTAAGAGACGACTTAATATCACAATTTTCCCATCCAAAAACTTGCCGGTTGTCGTACAGAAACATGTTTGCTTGACCGCTCCGTGTTAAAGCTTCACAACAAACAAATAAACACCGACTGTGTTTCGGTTGCTAAAGGCAGCTGCAATCCACCAACAGCATTCTTCTTTGACGTCTCCATTATTAATTGAAAAAATTGCAAAAGATTCAGCAACAATGATGTCCAAAATACTATGTAATTATGCGATGAAAAGAGACGGCTTTTAGCCGTGTGTGGTGCTGGGCTAATATGTCCCCTCCAACCCGAGACGTAACGCGCACTCCTCATCATTCTGCAACGTTTTCAACAAGGAACTCCGCGGGAAATTGAAAATTGCAATTTAGTAAACTAAAGCGGCCGTATTGGCATGTGTTGCAATGTTAATATTTCATCATTGATGTATAAACTATCAGACTGCGTGGTCGGTAGTAGTGGGTTTCAGTAGGCCTTTAAGGAAAGACAAACACAAGTTGAAGATCGCCTGCAGTGGGAATGAAAGATAATACAAATGTTTTCCCAGCAGGTGCATAAAACAAGCTGACAGGGCTTGTGAAGACTGAAATGTTGTCCTGCGGGGCCAAAAGAGGAACGAAAGCCCATTTATTGGCTTAAATTCATCCCTCAAATTACTCACTCAAGGCAGTATTTAATTTCTTGTTAAAGGTTTAAAGTTTTGAAACATCCATCCATCCATTTTTTACTGTTTATTCCCTTGTGGGGGTTACGGGGGACGCTGGTGCCTATCTCAGCTACAATCATGCGGAAGGCGGGGTACACCCTGGACAAGTCGCCACTCATCGCAGGGTTTTGAAACATAGTTGTGCAAAACCAGCCATAATGTCCACTCAGTTTTGGATATGAATCAGCATTCGGGACAATGGTGCCATTTGAGTCCCCAGGAAATGAAATATATAAATGCATGATAAAATTAACTCTAAAATGTTTTTTTCGGGATGAAGCACACAGTCATGCTTGTGTGTTTAAAAAATACAATGTAAAATATTAATTTAAGCCATCCATCCATCCCATCCATTTTCTACCGCTTATTCCCTTTCGGGGTCGCGGGGGGCGCTGGCGCCTATCTCAGCTACAATCGAGTGTTTCTTAACCCAGAGGCCCACCAAAAATATCTGTTTTCTTTTAGTTTCACTTAGTTGTAATACACTATTCCACCACTTGTGGCGGTATAGCTCGGTTGGTAGAGTGGCCGTGCCAGCAACTCAATTAATGTGAATTGAATTAATGTGAATTATATTTATATAGCGCTTTTTCTCTAGTGACTCAAAGCGCTTTACATAGTGAAACACAATATCTAATTTTTTTTTACCTGTAAACCAGTGTGGGTGGCACTGGGAGCAGGTGGGCAAAGTGTCTTGCCCAAGGACACAACGGCAGTGACTAGGATGGCGGAAGCAGGAATCGAACCTGCAACCCTCAAGTTGCTGGCACGGCCGCTCTACCAACCGAGCTATAATCCCCGCTTCCGCCATCGTAGTCACTGCCATTGTGTCCTTGGGCAAGACACTTTACCCACCTGCTGCCAGTGCCACCCACACTTAGATGTCTGACAATATCATACTGCCAATACTATCGGCTGATAAATGCTTTAAAATGCAATATCGGAAATTATCGGTATCAGTTTCAAAAAGTAAAATGTATGACGGACGTAGGGAGAAAAACAGAGCAGTCATACTTGCCAACCCTCCCAATTTTCACAGGAAACTCACGAATTTCAGTGCCCCTTCCGAAAATCTCCTGGGGCAACCATTCTCCCAAATTTGTCCCGATTTCCCCCCAGACAACAATATTGGGGGCGTGCCTTAAAGACACAGCATTTGTGTGCCGGGCCAATCATATGACATTTACGGCTTTTAACACACACAAGTGAATGCAAGGCATACTTGGTCAACAGCCAGAGAGGTCAGACTGAGGGTGGCCTTATAAACAACTTTAACACTGTTACAAATATGCGCCACACTGTGAACCCACACCAAACAAGAATGACAAACACATTTCGGGAGAACATCCGCACGGTAACACAACATAAATACAACAGAACAAATACCCAGAACCCCTTGCAGCACTAACTCTTCCGGGACGCTACAATATACACCCTCCCCACCTCAAGCTCCTCATGCTCTCTCAGGGAGAAGATGTCCCGAATTCCAAACTACCGTTTTGAGGCATGTTTAAAAAAAATAATGCACTTTGTGACTTCAATAATAAATATGGCAGTGCCATGTTAGCATTTTTTCCCATGTTATGTCGTTTAATGCATCAAGCGGGGCATCACAACAAAATTAGGTATAGTGATGTGTTAATTCCACAACTGTGTATATCGGTATCGGTTCTAAAGCTCTATAGTCCGGTGGGCCTTGATGTCTGGAAAATACGGTATAACACTGCTAGTCTGCACCAGACTAGCAGGGCGTTGAAATTGTATCGAAGCAGTGGACATTTATCAATGAAATATGTTACTTTCAGTCGTCTTACTCAAATGAGTCATCTTAGGCTTTACAATAGTATACCAAATAGAGTTGCCTGAGTAGTTCAATATGTTTATTATTAGATTTACAGTTGGGGGAAAACCCCCAGAAATGTAGGTTTATTTTGAGAGGGTTACATCATGGTACCGAGTTGGTGGAATGGCTCTTATACAACTCACATTCCTGCTGTGTTTACATCAATATCTATTTCAACTGGACCTGCTGTACGGAATTAGTTTTTGTGTCTCTTTTTTGTTTTTGTTCCAGGAGCTGTCGAGCTTTGCAGCCTTACATGGTGAAGAGACTTCTCTGACCCAAAACTGGAGCGAGAGGATCTGAGGGAGAGGTCTAATGTTGCAGCTTCCCTTTTTCCAGCACACACCAGGTGACAGCAGTAATGTGCAGAACAATGAACTAAGGCCAAACGGGACAACATTGAATAGATTAATTCATCTTTAAATAGTTACTTGAATGTGTCATTAATAATAACTGGAACTATGCATGCATGTGCTATTAATTGCTATAAAATGTTTAGGACAGGGGTCTGCAACCTCAGCTCCTTCATGCCACTGCCGTGGCTCCCTTTGGCTTTGAAACAAAATGTCAACAAATAATGGTTACTTAATTACTTAAATTTATTTAGTTATTTTTAATCTAACATTGGTTATTTTTGTATATTGTCATATAATAATAAAACATGTTGATACATTGTCGATCGAAGGTAGGTAGGTAGTAGAGATGCGCGGATAGGCAATTATATCATTCGCATCCGCATCACCAAAGTTGTCATCCACCCACCGTCCACCCGAACCAACATTTTATCAGGACCGTACCCGCCCGCCAACCGCCCGCTGAAATACATCAGAGGTTGTCCGCCTTTACCACTCACAGAGCTATTTAAACCTGTTTCATAGAGTAAGGATGACAATTGGAGCCGCTAACGTTCCCGCGACTAATCCAATAGCGTTCATCCTGATTGCAAGAATATGGGCATGCTGTGAAGCCATTGCCTTAGACACTTTCAACAACATGTACGAACCGATTGTTGGTCCGGCAACATGTTGTGTGCAGCTTCCGCAATTACACGTTCAATAATGAAAGGCATACTGGGTGATACAGAGTACACTGATGGTTGTGATATAAACAACTTTAACACTTACTAATATGCGCCACACTGTGAAGCCACACCAAACAAGATTGACAAACACATTTCAGGAGAACATCCTCACAGTAACACAACATAAACGCAACACAACAAATACCCATAATCCTGTGTTATCCATGACAATTCCTGAATATATTTTACACCCCCGCGCCCCCAACCCCGCCCAGCTTACCGATGCACAAGGGGGGGGGGCGGAGTTTGCTGCTAGTGGGGTGTATAAAATAGTCAGGATGTGTCATGAATACAAAGGATTACGGGTATTTGTTGTGTTGCGTTTGTGTTGTGTTACTGGGAGGATGTTCTCCCGAAATGTGTTTGTCGTTCTTAATTGGTGTGGCTTCACAGCGTGGCGCATATTACTAAGAGTGGTAAAATTGTTTATATCACAACCATTAGTGTACTCTGTGTCACCCAGTGTGCCTTGCAGTCGTGTGCGTGTTGCCGCGGAAGCCACACACAACAACAGATCGTACATGTTGTAGTAGGCGACAAAGCCAATGGCTTCATAGCACGCCCTAATACTTTTTATCTGGGTGACTACCGGCAGTCATTCAGGAGAATAATAGCGTCTCTTATTGTCTTCTTCGCTTTATGACACGAGTCTTAAATGGCACTTTAAATGGCAAAGGATACCGATCACAGAACCATGCATATCAAATATTTCCGGATGGTTCAACCGCCACCCGCCCGAATCTAATTAATATCTATTTTTTCGTCATGTCAACCGCCCGACCCGCGTTTATTCGCGGACTCCGCGGATGAGACCGCAAACCGCGCATCTCTAGTAGGTAGGTCTTTATTGTCATTGCACAAGTACATGTTGTGTTTAACTAATGGAGGTGACGGCAAACAGACACCATGTGGCAGTAGTGTACAAAGATGTATTCTTATATAAAGTAAATATACATATAATATATAATTCTAATGAATAAACCAAGGCAATGAAGTGTGACAAAAACTCAAGTGTGTATGGTGTAAGACTGTGTGTGTGTAGATTAGCTGGAGGGTCTTACCAAAGTGTTGGAGGTGCGTGTTGAGAGACGCGGTGCAGTCCGATAAGGGCAAGACAGGCAGGGTAGTCCATGGACGGAAGCAAGGAGTCTAGGGACGAAGGAGGCAATCAGAGTAAGAAGGAGATCCGGGGAAGCGTGAGACGCACAGCTCACTTTGCAGGCGACAAAGGGTTCTGCGGGGACACGGGAGAAGACACTGAGAACACGGAGAGGCAGCTAGAACACAGGGAGAGCAGGATTGCATAAAGCAGGATGATCGCTTACTGTACGCGAATTGAGAACTAAGTTCTCACCCCGATCATTGGTCCACTGGTCCCTTTATATGGCTTCATGTCATCAGTCACAGGTGTCAACTGCTGCCGGCTGCGGCGGAGAGTGGGCGCGGTCCGCTTGATGTGCGCGGGGGCGTGTCTGGAGTGCGCTGTCAGCGGGTTCTCTGGTTGGACCCGCAGCGGAGAGAGACGCAGAATGCTCATGTCCCACAACAGTACAATGAAACTGTTTTCAGCACAAACCCGTTCAAGATTAAACAAACAAACGGTGTACAGAGAACGCTTATGGGTCGCCGCAAGGCGCCCCGTAAAAGATGGGAAAAATGTAAATGTTTGGGGAGGATAAGTAAAAAAAATTACAATCCAGACTGGGCTCCTAAGAGGGTCCAGTCTGGAGTGGGGAAAAACCCTCCATAGCAAAGCACATATACATATTACAACATACATTTTGAGACTTGCAACACAGGGGAGGGAGTGTGGGCTACGGTGTCAGGCTGCAGCTCCTCTGGCACTGCCCAGTTGTCCATCACCCCTTGAGGGATTTGTGTATGTCACAGCCCCTGTGCGTCATCTCTTGCTGCCAAATTTTAAGCTTGGCATTAGCGTTCTGTTGTGGCGATGGGGGCAGGTGGGGCTTGAAAACTCCCCCTTGTCCAAAGTGGGGGATGACAAAAAAAGTTTGAGAACCACTGCCCTAGATCAACTGAGTCAGGAGTTACTCTTTGATGACGATGCCACCCTCATACCCCACAGAGAGACTGCCCTGTAACATGTAACATCCTGCTTCGCTGAGGCATTCCAGCTTTTTGGTCTCGAAGTCAGCCTAAAGAAGACAGATGTTTTGCACCAGCGCACCCCCCAGGAAGCGTACTGTACACCTCAGCCAACATTACTCTTGGCGAGACAGAAGTGAAGGCAGTCAACAGTTCATCTACCTGGGGCACACCTTCTCCTCTAATACATGAATCAACAAAGCAATAGACAACAGACTGGCCAAAGCAGACAGTTTGCAGACTCCACAGTCATGTATGGAACAACAAGCACCTGAAGAAAGCCAAAAAATCAGTGTGGGTGCATACTGATGAAAACGCAGCTAGGCTGGGCATGGCACATCTCTAGAATGGAGGATCATTGCCTACCAAGAATCGTCCTCTATCGTGGCCCAAACCAAGACCCTAGAGCAACTGATTCAGGAGTTACTCTTTGATGACGATGCCACTCTAATAACCCACATAGAGACTGCCCTGTAATATGTAACATCCTGCTTCACAGAGGCATCCCAGCTTTTTGGTCTCGAAGTCAGCCTGAACCTAGAGCAACTGATTCAGGAGTTACTCTTTGATGACGATGCCACCCTCATACCCCACAGAGAGACTGCCCTGTAACATGTCACATCCTGCTTCGCAGAGGCATTCCGGCTTTTTGGTCTCGGAGTCAGCCTGAAGAAGACGGAAGTTTTCCACCAGCCCAGCCCCCAGGAAGCGTACTCCCCAGCCAACATGACTATTGGTGAGACAGAACTGAAGGCAGTCTAACAGTTAATCTACCTGGGGTACACCATCTCCTCTAATACATGAATCAACAAAGCAATCATCCTCTATCGTGACAGAGGATCAACAAAGAAGAAGTACAGAGACTCCTACCAAACATCCCTGTTCACCTGCCACTGACCGAGGGCCTGGCTCATACTCAGTTCACCAGTCAGTCTCCTCCTTTGAGGGCAACCATAGGGCTGCCCTTGAGGAGAAGAGTCGGAGGAGGAAGAACCGTGTTGCCACAGCTCAAACCCCGGGTCGTCATTCCCCTGCAGCCGCCGGGCCCAAGTATGTCAGGCGAAGTCAGCCTGAAGAAGACAGATGTTTTCCACCAGGAATCAACAAAGCAATAGACAACAGACTGGCCAAAGCAGACAGTGTTTTCAGCACACTCCACAGTCATGTCTGGAACAACAAGCACCTGAAGAAAGCCAAGGAATCAGTGTGGGTGCAAACTGATGAAAACACAGCTCTGCTGGGCATGGCACGTCTCTAGAATGGAGGATCATTGCCTACCAAGGATCATTCTCCATCATGGCCCAAACCAAGACCCTAGAGCAACTGATTCAGGAGTTACTCTTTGATGACGATGCCACCCTCATACCCCACAAAGAGACTGCCCTGTAACATGTAACATCCTGCTTCGCTGAGGTATTCAGGCTTTTTGGTCTCGAAGTCAGCCTGAAGAAGACAGATGTTTTCCACCAGCGCACCCCCCAGGAAGCATACTGTACACCCCAGCCAACATTACTCTTGGCGAGACAGAACTGAAGGCAGTCTAACAGTTCATCTACCTGGGGCACACCTTCTCCTCTAATACATGAATCAACAAAGCAATAGACAACAGACTGGTCAAAGGAGACAGTGTTTTCAGCAGACTCCACAGTCATGTCTGGAACAACAAGCACCTGAAGAAAGCCAAAGAATCAGTGTGGGTGCATACTGATGAAAACACAGCTCTGCTGGGCATGGCACGTCTCTAGAATGGAGGATCATTGCCTACCAAGGATCCTTCTCTATTTGCCTACCAAGGATCCTTCTCTATCATGGCCCAAACCAAGACCCTAGAGCAACTGATTCAGGAGTTACTCTTTAATGACGATGCCACTCTCATACCCCACAAAGAGACTGCCCTGTAACATGTAACATCCTGCTTCGCTGAGGCATTCAAGCTTTTTGGTCTCGGAGTCAGCCTGAAGAAGACCGAAGTTTTCCACCATCGCACCCCCCAGGAAGCGTACTCCCCAGCCAACATTACTATTGGCGAGACAGAACTGAAGGCAGTCTAACAGTCAATCTACCTGGGGTACACCATCTCCTCTAATACATGAATCAACAAAGCAATCATCCTCTATCGTGACAGAGGATCACCAAAGAAGAAGTACAGAGACTCCTACCAAACATCCCTGTTCACCTGCCACTGACCGATGGCCTGGCTCATACTCAGTTCACCAGTCAGTCTCCTCCTTTGAGGGCAACCGTAGGGCTGCCCTTGAGGAGAAGAGTCGGAGGAGGAAGAACCGTGTTGCCACAGCTCAAACCCCGGGTCGTCATTCCCCTGCAGCCGCTGGGCCCAAGTATGTCAGGCGAAGTCAGCCTGAAGAAGACAGATGTTTTCCACCAGGAATCAACAAAGCAATAGACAACAGACTGGCCAAAGCAGACAGTGTTTTCAGCACACTCCACAGTCATGTCTGGAACAACAAGCACCTGAAGAAAGCCAAAGAATCAGTGTGGGTGCAAACTGATGAAAACACAGCTCTGCTGGGCATGGCACGTCTCTAGAATGGAGGATCATTGCCTACCAAGGATCATTCTCCATCATGGCCCAAACCAAGACCCTAGAGCAGGGGTGCCCACACTTTTTCTGCAGGCGAGCTACTTTTCAATTGACCAACTCGAGGGGATCTACCTCATTTATATATATCATTTATATGTATTTATTTATGAAAGAGACATTTTTGTAAACAAGTTAAATGTGTTTAATGATAATACAAGCATGTGTAACACATATAGATGTCTTTCTTTCACAAAGACAAGAATATAAGTTGGTGTATTACCTGATTCTGATGACTTGCATTGATTGGAATCAGACAGTAATGATGATAACGCCCACATTTTCAAATGGAGGAGAAAAAAAGTTGTCCTTTCTGTACAATACCACATGAAAGTGGTTGGTTTTTGGCATGTAATTCATCCAGCTTCCATACACTTTACAAGAAAAACATTGGCGGCAAATTCCGTAGCTTGCTTGATTGACATTCACGGCACCCGAGGGTCTTGTGAGATGACGCTGGCTGCTGCCAGTTCATTATTATGAAAAAATGACAGAGAGGAAGGCGAGAAACACTTTTTATTTCAACAGACTTTCGCGCCGTCCCTTCCGTCAAAACTCTAAAGGCCAACTGCACATTTCCTATCTTCACAATAAAAGCCCTGCTTCATGCTGGCTGCGCTAACAAAATAAGAGTCTCGGAAAGCTGGCGTGCACAAGTGATGTGCACGCCAGCTTTCTGAGGGATCGCTTGTGCACGCCAGTTTTCCGAGACTCTGTATTTAGTTAGCGCAGGCAGCATGAAGCAGGGCTTTTATTGTGAAGATAGGAAATGTGCAGTCGGCCTTTAGAGTTTTGACGGAAGGTACGGCGCGAGAGTCTGTTGAAATAAAAAGTGTTTCTCGCCTTCCTCTCGGTCATATTTTCATAATAATGATCTTGCAGCAGCCAGCGTCATCTCACAAGACCCTCCGGTACCGTGAATGTCATTTAAGTGACGTCTTGGTGAAGATTGATGATCACTAATTTTTAGGTCTATTTTTTTTAAAAGCCTGGCTGGAGATCGACTGACACACCCCCCGCGGTCGACTGGTAGCTCGCGATCGACATAATGGGCACCCCTGCCCTAGAGCAACTGATTCAGGAGTTACTCTTTAATGACGATGCCACCCTCATACCCCACAAAGAGACTGCCCTGTAACATGTAACATCCTGCTTCGCTGAGGCATTCAAGCTTTTTGGTCTCGAAGTCAGCCTGAAGAAGACAGAAGTTTTCCACCATCGGACCCCCCAGGAAGCGTACTCCCCAGCCAACATTACTATTGGCGAGACAGAACTGAAGGCAGTCTAACAGTTAATCTACCTGGGGTACACCATCTACTCTAATACATGAATCAACAAAGCAATCTTCCTCTATCGTGACAGAGGATCAACAAAGAAGAAGTACAGAGACTCCTACCAAACATCCCTGTTCACCTGCCACTGACCGAGGGCCTGGCTCATACTCAGTTCACCAGTCAGTTTCCTCCTTTGAGGGCAACCATAGGGCTGCCCTTGAGGAGAAGAGTCGGAGGAGGAAGAACCATGTGGCCACAGCTCAAACCCCGGGTCGTCATACCCCTGGAGCCGCCGGGACCAAGTGTGTCTGTCACGAATAGGCCCCGTCAGCCACCAGCGAGCCTGCACCGGACGTAGTCAACACCCTTAAATCTTCATTCAGAAGCCAAGCCAAAAAGAAGAGTAAACGCACTGTTTTATAAAATATAATTATGTTTGGGGATCGTAAGGAGTTAAAGTTTAAAATGCAGAGTTGTGTATAGCGAAATGTTTTCCTACCTAAAATATTAATATCTTTTTTTTTTGTTGAATCATGTAGAAAATATATATATTTTTTTTAGTCTGCAGTGGTTGTTTACTCTGGAGGACTTTCTGCTGCTGTTGGCAGCGTTACACACATTCCCTCTCCCGTTAAGTCTCCCCCATCTGCCCCTTCCTCCCTCTGTACTCCAGATTTAGACAGCAATGTGAAGAGCCCCGCAAAGAGCTTCTCCCCCGAGACTTGCACAAGAGAGTGGGATTTATCCTATTTAATGAACTTAGGAATCTCAGTCCTTCTGAAACCATCCATCCGTTTACTTGTCCTCATCAGGGTTACAGGTGAGCTGGAACTTGTCCCAGCTGACTTTGGATTGGTCTCCAGTGTAGACAAACAAGCATTCCCACTTACAAATGGATGATTTGGAGCAGGGGTTTCAAACTCAAATACAGAGTGGGCCAACATTTAAAACTGAGCCAAGGTTGAACAAATTGACCTTTTCATAGGGACCCAAAAAGTATTGCATTGAATATTGAACAAGCAAGGCTTATATGACTTTATAGTGACATGCAAAATCGAGTTTTAAATAATAATAATAATAATAAAACATATTAATGGCATATCAAATAAAATTTGAAATAACAATTGAATGCCTCTTTTCTGTTTGCAGCCTTATGAGGTAAATATCAAAATAAACTTTTTCCGCAGGCTAATAATACATTTTTGTCAGGCTTGTCCCTGACAGGTTTTTTTTTGTTTTGTTTTTTCCTCTGTGTATGTCTTTGTTTCCTGTCAGCGCTTTTATTTTGGTAATTTCCTGCTTTTCTCCCTGAGTGCTGTTTCCCCTCAGTTGCAGCTGATTGGCACCTGGCCACACCTGGTGTCAATCAGCCTGCTCTTATTTGAACATGCTTTGTCCTCCGGTCTGGGCTGGATTATTCTGTCAGGTAGAGTTTGTGACGAACCCCAAGATGCAGAGAAGGTGGCAAGCATTGTGCAGGTAAACATGATATAATTTAACACTAAAACAAGAAAAAAAAAAAGGGTACAAACAAAAGGCGCGCACAAGGCGGAAAACAAACTTGGCTATGAACAAAAACTAGCACAAAGGCTAACTGTGGACTAGAAACAAAAACACTTACTGTGACACGAAGGCACTATGACATGAGCAGAGTGAATAGAAGTAGACACAGCTACAACGGTAAGTATTAATGACATTGACAGGAAGTGGTGACAATAATCCAGCCCAGACTGGAGGGCAAAGCAGGTTCAAATAAGAGCGGACTGATTGATACCAGGTGTGGCCATGTGCCAATCAGCCGCATCTGGGGGGAAACAGCGCTCAGGGAGAAAAGCAGGAAATGACCAAAATAAAAGCGCTGACAGGAAACAAAGCCATACACAGAGGAAAAAACAAAACGAAACCAAACTGTCAAGGACGAGCCTGACAATTTTCAAATAAAAATAATAATGAATGAATTAAACATTCAAGCCTTGAAGTTGCAAAAGAAAGTGCATGAATAAAAATAAAAAGCTTGCTACACTGAATTGCTTTAACACTGAATATGGAACAAGCAACGCTTATACAACTTATAATAATAGTGCAAAATCTACTTTAAAAAAACAAACGAAAAAACATCAATGGCATATTAAATACAATTTAAATTAAAAAAATGAATGCCTCCTTTCTATTTGCAGCCTTCTGAGGTAAATATCAACATTAACTTTTTCCATAGGCTAATAAATTTGAAAATAATAATAATGATCAATTTTACTTATAAGGTGCCTTTCTGGGCACTCAAGGACACCATACAAAATCAAAACAATAAAATCAAATTGGATCAAAACGACAACAACAACTACAAAGATAGATAAGATAAGATGATTTGTGCTGCAAGGGGTTCTGGGTATTTGTTATGTTGTGTTACGGTGCGGATGTTCTCCCGAAACATGTTTGTCATACTTGTTTGGTGTGGGTTCACAGTGTGGCGCATATTTGTAACAGTGTTAAAGTTGTTTATACAGCCACCCTCAGTGTGACTTGTATAGCTGTTGACCAAGTATGCCTTCCATTCACTTATGTGTGTGTAATAGCCACACATATTATGTGACTGGGCCGGCACGCTGTTTCTATATAGGAAAAGCAGGGTTGTAGAGGACGCGAATATTGTTGTCCGGGTGGAAATCGGGAGAAATTCGGGAAAATGGTTGCCTGCTGGAGATTTTTGGGAGGGGCACTGAAATTTGTGAGTCTCCTGGGGTAATCTGGAGGGTTGGCAAGTATGAGTATTAGCGGTGAATGCAATGTATAATACCGGCGGGCCTGCTCTAATGTTAATTTGATATTGCCTCAAGGGCCAAATTAAATTACACAGCAGAGTTTGACACCCATGATTTAGAGTCTCCAATTAACTGGTTATGCATTTTTTTGGAATGTGGGAGGAAACTAGACCAAAGGATGTCCAGGCAACCTAAAAAAATGTGTGAATTTTTGTTGGAACTAGGGTGCCCGCGGGAACCAGGTAGCCCGTAAGGACCAGATGAGTCGCCCGCTGGCCGGTTCTAAAAATAGCTCAAATAGCAGCACTTACCAGTGAGCTGCCTCTATTTTTTTAATTGTATTTATTTACTAGCAAGCTTGTCTCGCTTTGCTCGACATTTTAAATTCTAAGAGAGACAAAACTCAAATAAAATTTGAAAATCCAAGAAAATATTTTAAAGACTTGGTCTTCACTTGTTTAAATGAATTCATTTATTTTTTTTACTTTGCTTCTTATAACTTTCAGAAAGACAATTAAAAAAAAAAAATACAACCTTAAAAATTATTTTATGATTTTTAAACACATATACCTTTTTACCTTTTAAATTCCTTCCTCTTCTTTCCTGACAATTTAAATCAATGTTGAAGTATTTTTTATTTTTATTGTAAAGAATAATACATATTTTTTTATTTTAATTCTTCATTTTAGCTTCTGTTTTTTCCACAAAGAATATTTGTGAAATATTTCTTCAAACTTATTATGATAAAAATTCAAAAAAAATATTCTGGCAAATCTAGAAAATCTTTAAAATCAAATTTAAATCTTATTTCAAAGTCTTTTAAATTTCTTTAAAATGTTGTTCTGGAAAATCTAGAAGAAATATTGTTTTGTCTTTGTTAGAAATATAGCTTGGTCCAATTTGTTATATATTCTAACAAAATGCAGATTGTTTTTTAACCTATTTAAAACATGTCATCAAAATTCTAAAATTAATCTTAATCATGAAAAATTACTAATGATGTTCCATAAATTATTTTTTTAATTTTTTCCCAAAAAATTCGAATTAGCTAGTTTTTCTCTTCTTTGAATTTTGAATTTTAAAGAGTCGAAATTGAAGATAAACTATGTTTCAAAATCAAATTTTCTTTTTTTTCCTGTTTTCTCCTCTTTTAACCGTTCAATTAAGTGTTTTTTTTCATAATTTATTCTCTACAAAAAACCTTCCGTAAAAGGAAAAAAAATGTACGACGGAATGACAGACAGAAATACCCTTTTATTTATATATATATATATATATATATATATATATATAACCAAGAAGTAGCTCTTGGTTTCACAAAGGTTGGGGACCCCTGATGTAGACGATACACGATAATAAATGATGTCAATTTGGCTGCCGATACAGTTTTTAATATTATCATGAAATCGTGATAATAAATGATGATAGATTCTAACTTTGTCCCACAAATTTGACAGTGACAACCGAACAAAAGCGTCCTCAACGCAATTTAGCGTCCTCGCTAGCAAGTTAGCAACTTACAAGTATCCTAATCACTTAAAAATAATTAGCAAAAAATGTTATACTACATGCTATAAGAGGAAACAATAAGCCGTTATAACCACTGAGCCAGAATACTTGAATGTAAACAGTTGTGGCCAGATAGAAATACCAATATGTACAGTAATAATAGATAGATAGATAGATACATAGATAGTACTTTATTGATTTCTTCGGGAGAGTTTATTCAGGAAAATTTAATTAATTAATACCGAGTAGAGTATCAGTATATGGTCAATAATACAGAGATTATACCAATATATGTTGTGAAATGTGCAATTTACACAGAAATATTTTCTACATGTAAGCGTCTGTCACAAGGCAGGAAAACGGCGGATTAAACAAAACAGAAGTCATCGTCATGAATTGATTAACGTGGACCTACTGAAACCCACTACTACCGACCACGCTGTCTGATAGTTTATATATCAATGATGAAATATTAAGATTGCAACACACGCCAATACAGCCGGGTTAGTTTACTAAATTATAATTTTAAATTTCCCGCCAAACTATCCTGCTGAAACGTCGCGGTTAGCGTGACGTCACGCATTGTAGAGGACATTTTGTTCCAGCACGGATCCCAGCTATAAATCGTCTGCTTTCATCGCATAATTCCACAGTAATCTGGACATGTGTTGCTGAATCTTTTGCAATTTGTTCAATTAATAATGGAGGCGTCAAAGAAGAAAGCTGTAGGTGGGAAGCGGTGTATTGCGGCCGCCTGTAGCAACACAAACACAGCCGGTGTTTCATTGTTTACAATCCGGAAAGATGACGGTGAAGCTTTACTATGGAACAGAGCGGTCAAGCGAACACGGTTGGATTGGACCACACACGCAAAGTACAGTTTATTATGCAGCGATCATTTCGAAAGATCGTGTTTCGAAGAGGGTCCTTTGCGAAGGGCAGAGATGGGCATCGCCACTACCCGACGACTGGTGCTGAGGAAAGATGCGGGGCCAACCTACAAGTTGTGCAGTTACGACCATATAATCTCACTAAAACACCAGTAACACAATAAGCAGATAAGGTATTTTCCAGAATTATCCCAGTAAATTTGTCTAATAACATCTGAATCGATCCCAATGTATAGTCTTTTTTTTTTTTCTAGTCCTGCACTCTCACTTTCCTCATCCACGAATCTTTCATCCTCGCTCAAATTAATGGGGAAATCGTCGCTTTCCCGGTCCGAATCGCTCTCGCTGCTGGTGGCCATGATTGCAAACAATGTTCAGATGTGAGGAGCTCCACAACCCGTGACGTCACGCGCACATCGTCTGCTACTTCCGGTACAGGCAAGGCTTTTTTGTCAGCACCAAAAGTTGCGAACTTTATCACCGATGTTCTCTACTAAATTCTTTCAGCAAAAATATGGCAATAATGGGAAATGATCATGTATGACACACAAAATGGACCTTCTATCCCTGTTTAAAAAAGAAAATCTCATTTCAGTAGGCCTTTAAACAAGTTGAAAAACTTTTTCGGGTGTTACCATTTAGTGGTTGATTGTACGGATTATGTACTGTACCGTGCAATCTACTAATAAAAGTTTCAATCACTAATGCGTAACCTCACTCTCCAATCGACTAACAGACTCAATAACTCCACGGTTATTACAAAACTGAAACAATACAAAAGGAATGACGTTGTAAGTTGACAAAACTAACATGGTAGCATATTAGCGAATGCTAACAACTCTAATTTCATTACGTTACGATAGCATGTACAAGTATGCATGAAAACTCTCCTACAGACATCACACATGGAACACTTTAGTAAGTTTAGGATTGTTTTAGTTGTCTTGTAAAACTTACAAACATTGCTTGGAGTGATGAATGAAGAATCTGTATGAGTAGAACGCTATGGATGGCTGGAAGACGGAATGGCACTTCTACTTCAGGTTGAAAGCTTAATCTAAACAGAAGGGCACTGCAACACCTGCAGTGAGCGAACTCATCCAATAGATGGCACCAGAGCACAAACAATAACACGCCTTTTCAGTGTCTTTGCCTGTTTTTTTTTTGTTTTTTTTAAACGATTTGCATCATCAGCAAAAGAAGATCCATAAGTTAGCCGGACGGCTTTATAAGCCACAGGAGTCAAAGCGTAGGAAAAAAGTAGTGTTTTATAGACCGGCATTTACGTTAAATAATTTTTTTGTTTTTGTTATTGTTGAAAAACCTCTGGAATTAAGTAAATAGGTTGTAATATTTCCGTTTCCTATTCTCAATCAATTCATAATTTTCAGAAATCAATTAAATAAAAAATAATAATAAAATAACTAAAAATAGTTAGTCGCTGCGTCATACGTCAGTAGCCAAGAGGGGCTTTTGAAACTTGAATTTATTTATGAAATTTTTTTTTTGCGTATAAAATAAAACATGAAATCATGAAGTATTTTCTGACCTACAAATGTCATTTTAATGTTGGATGGTCGTGTTAAACAATGTTAAAGCGTCTAATTATGAGTTTCATGCATTCAAGCGCGCAGTTTTCGATGCCTCTAAACCAGGCCTGGGCACTTATTTTGACACAGGGGGCCAAATTTAGAGAAAAAAAATGTGTCTCGGGGTCGGTATTATTTCTAGGAACACTAATACAAAACCTCTCAATAATGTCTGATTGAGTGCTAAAAACGTTATGACGGACCGCCATAAAAATGGAATGGAATTTTACATTTTTGGACCGAATGAGACACCTAATATGTACATGAAAATAAAGAACGTGGGATTTACAATATTAACTATGAATGATAAACATTGAATATTGACATGTTAACGTCACACCCTCCCTCCATCCACATATTTTACAATCAATAAAAATGTAACAAACACAGCAAAATATGAAAGCCAAGGGTAAAAACAAAAACAAAAAACGTACTATCTGATATATCTGATACTGTTGTGTTTTATCATTTTCCCTGCTTTCTCCTTTTTTTGTGATGTCTGTTTCCTCCAGCTAGTTAGTCCTCAGCGAGGGGCGGACACTAAGGCACACCTGCAACCAATTTCACCCAGGGAGTATTTAAGCTTGTTACTAACAGCTTGGTCTTGCTGGTTATTTTCTCCTGCACCTCCCACGTGCATGCGCCTGCTTCACTTCATCAATCCCGGTATGTTGTCTGTCCTTATTCCTGAAATTCCTTACCTCTTTGTGTTTGCTTCCTAGCCTCCCTGAGGTAAAGAGGATTTGGTGTTTGACCTTTTGTTGTGCTCAGTGCGCCCTGGCGTTTTCCCCTGCCGACCACTGAGGGACCTGTTTTGTTTTTTTATTCATGGTGTGCACTTCTGCCCCCTCGCCTTTAGTTACACTTTTTGGACTTAATACATTTTCCCTTTTTGTAATTAAACCTTGTCTCCCATCTCTGCAACCTGGGGTCACCTACTTGAATAATTCCTAACAATACATCACTAAGCTTTAGAACAGGGGTAGGGAACCTATGGCTCTAGAGCCAGACGTGGCTCTTTTGATGACTGCATCCGGCTCTTTGATAAATCTGAGCTGACGTTGCTTAACACGATAAGTAATGAATAATTCCACTTGTAATCACAGTGTTAAAAATAATGTTCAAAATATAAAACATTCTCATGCATTTTTAATCCATCCATTCGTTTTCTACCGCACCTGTTCAAGAAGTTGCGTTGATGGTAAGAAGTTATTTATTTATTATTGGTTAGTGTCGGGCTTGCCCTCCTGGGGGTTCTTCAGACCCCCAAGCACCGACATGAGAGCCTGTTTCAGGGTTACAATATTGTTTTATTTTTCACTAAGTCTCTCAGTTGCTTTCCAGCAATAGTATTTCCAGCCCCAACCCAGTCTCTCCTCCTGGCTGCTGCTTATAACAGAGCGACAGGTGATTAGATAACAAGGCCCAGGTGGGCCTTCTACGCACCTGTCGCTGCAGGCCCGCAGGCCACACCCCTCCACAGTTAGCTTCAGAATAACAATGTCATTAGTAAGAATAAGACACCTATTATACCCTAGAAATGTTGGTCTTACTTAAAAATGCATGTGTTTAGTTGTGTTCAGTGTAAAAAAATATATATTATATGGCTCTTACGGAAATACATTTTAAAATATTTGGCTTTTTGGCTATGTGAGGCAAAAAGGTTCCCGACCCCTGCTTTAGAACTTCCGCGTCTGTCCCTGACACCCACACTTCAAGCTTTGGAAACGCTCTCCACCCACACTGCTTGGTACCTCGTCTGAGCTGCTGTCACTTACATTTCCATAGTAACTAACTAGATGACCATAGTAACTAATTAAATGACCATAGTAACTAATTAGATGACAATAGTAACTGGTATATCATGCAAAAACACAAATTCTAACCATTGAAATACTTTGTATAGTTGAAGACTTACTGTCATTAGAAAACATCACTGCACATCATAATGGCAGTTACACTTTCCAGCTCAAAGAACTAAAAAAAAATATTTGGGAATGTCCGGCGGGGCAAGATTGAAAAGCTTAATTTGCCCAGGTCTGCTCTAAACACTTGGTTTGCAGTGTGGCTATGGTGTGACATCACAGTGAGGTGGACACACTAATTTGGACATCAAGCCAAGCACTCAGCCAGATGGGGAGGAGCTGTTCCCCTTCTGTTCAGGCTGTGAGGAAACTAAACATGTGGGATGAAGTATTGTTTTCGTCTGGTGGTATTATTTTCATATTGAGGCATGTGCATAACAACACTAATGTGTGACATGCTAAAAGCAGCATTTATGTCACCGGGTGAATCTATGTAATGTCTCATATTCCACTGCATAGGGAATAAATATTGTGGCGATGACTTCACGACATATATTTAAACAGTACAGTATTAAAAGATACAAGAAGGGGGTGGGGGGGAGACAAGGTCGAATTACAAAAAATGAAAACATTTTATTAGACAAAAGGGATCCCATTTGGTCAGCAGGAGAAAAAGTCAGGGCACACTGAGCAGGGCAAGAGTCCAACAAAAGAATCCCCTTTACATGGGTGAGTGTTATGTTTTAACTAAAGGAGGCGACGGCAAACGGACACCAGGTGGCAGTAGTGTACAGAGATTTCATATATAGTAAATATATCTATATGTATTACTAATAATATTAATAATAAACAATACTAATAAGCTGTAGAATGGTGTGTGTCAAAAATCCAAGAGTATGTATGGTGTAAGACTATGTGAAGTATTTAATTGGGGTGTGTGTTACCAACGTGTTGACGAGGGCGAAGGAACGCGGAAGTCCATGGGCTGGCAGGATCAGGGGGCGAGAGAAAGGCGTCAGAGTCCAGGGGTGAGCGAGGAGTCGAGGGACGAAGGAGGCAATCAGAGGGAGAAGGAGATCCGGGGAAGAGTGAGACGCACAGCTCACTTTGCAGGCGACGGAGGGTTCTGCGGGGACACAGGAGAAGACACTGAGAACACGGAGAGACAGAACACTGGGAGAGCAGGATTGCATAAAGCAGGTTGATCGCTTACTGTACGTAAATTGAGAACTAAGATCCCGCACCGATCCTTGGTCCACTGGTCCCTTTATACAGCTTCACGTCATCAGTCACAGGTGTGTCAGGCGTGGACAGCGGCCGGCTGCGGCGGAGAGTGGGTGTGGTCCGCTTGATGAGCGCGGGGGCGTGTCTAGAGTGCGCTGTCAGTTGTCCTCTGGTTGTATCCGCAGCGGAGGGAGACGCAGAATGCGCATGTGCCACAACAGTGAGGCTAGGAATCAAACACAGAAGAGGTTAGGGAATTCAGGACTAAATAGCGACATCGTACCAGGTCTGGTGAGGTGAAGCAGGCGCATGCACGTGTGAGGTTCAGGATATAACGAGCCTAAATACTGGCGGGGTAGTTGCCAGCAGGTGTGCCTCAAGGTCCGCCCCTCGCCGAGGACGAATCACTGAATACACAGGTGCAGACAAGGGAGAAAGCAGGATCAAGATAAAACACAACTATATTGCCAAAAGTATTTGGCCACCCATCCAAATGATCAGAATCAGGTGTCCTAATCAATAAAATCAAACACTTAGGCATAGAGACTGTTTCTACAAACATTTGTGAACTGTCATTGGATGCCACCTGTGGAACAAATCCAGTCGTGAAATTTCCTCGCTCCAAAATATTCCAAAGTCTGCTTTATTATAAGAAAATGGAAACGTTTGGGAACAACAGCAACTCAGCCACAAAGTGTTAGACCACGTAAACTAACAGAGAGGGGTCAGCGGATGCTGAAGCGCATAGTGCAAAGACTTTCTGCACAGTCAGTTGCTACAGCGCTCCAAACTTCATGTGACCTTCCAATTAGCCCACGTACAGTACGCAGAGAGCTTAGTGGAATGGTTTTCCATGGCCGAGCAACTGTATCCAAGCCATACATCACCAAGTCCAATGCAAAGACAATGGCATGTCGCCACTGGACTCTAGAGCAGTGGAGACGCCTTCTTTGGAGTGATGAATCATGCCTTCACATCTGGCAATCTGATGGACGAGTCTGGGTTTGGAGGTTGCCAGGAGAACGGTACATTTCGGACTGCATTGTGCCGAGTGTGAAATTTAGTGAAGGAGGTATAATGGTGTTTTTCAGGAGTTGGGCTTGGCCCCCAATGAAAATAAGTTTTAATGCTCAAGGATACCAAAACATTTTGGACAATTCCATTCTCCCAACCTTGAGGGAACAGTATGGAGCGGGCCCCTTCCTCTTCCAACATGACTGTGCATCAGTGCACAAAGCAAAGTCCATGAATACATGGATGACCGAGTCTGGTGTGGATGAACTTGACTGGCCTGCACAGAGTCCTGACCTGGACCTGATAGAACACCTTCGGGATGAATTAGAACGGAGACTGAGAGCCAGGCCTTCTTGACCAACATCAGTGTGTGACCTCACCAATGTGCTTTTGGAAGAATGATGGAAAATTCCTATAAAAAAGACTCCGCAACCTTGTGGACAGCCTTGCCAGAAGTGATGAAGCTGTAATAGCTGCAAAAGGTGGACCGACAACATATTGAACCCTATGGGTTAGGAATAGGATGGCACTTCAAGTTTTTATGTGAGTCAAGGCAGGTGGCCAAATACTTTTGGCAATATTTTGTATATTAAGATACTTTTGGAGAGGCTTTGGCGTGGTATCATTTGCAATCTTGGATTGCCTGCAAAATGGAACATCTTGCTGTCACGCGCATGAAATCATGTTTTGTTCTGGTCATGTTTTGTTTTTTGGACATTCAGTTCTTGCTTTTGCACTTCCTTGTTTTCTTTGTTTCCATAGCAACTCATTAATTTTCACCTGGCCCTCATGTCACATCCCTGTCCTCAGCCCTCACACCTGTTTGTAATCATCATAGTTATTATTTAAACCACAGTTACCTGATAGTCAGTCTGGCAACTTCACATCCCGTATTCCCCAACTCCTTTTATGCCCAAGACTATGCTGTTCATTTTGTCCACGCCACGTAAGTTTTGTTACTCATGCCACAGTGCAAGAGTTTTTGTTTCATGTTTATAGTTTGTAGCCTTTATGCTAGTCAATTACTGTAACGTATTATTTTCGGGTCTCCCCATGTCTAGCATTAAAAGATTACAGCTGGTACAAAATGCGGCTGCTAGACTTTTGACAAGAACAAGAAAGTTTGATCACATTACGCCTGTACTGGCTCACCTGCACTGGCTTCCTGTGCACTTAAGATGTGACTTTAAGGTTTTACTAATTACGTATAAAATACTTCACGGTCTAGCTCCATCCTATCTTGCCGATTGTATTGTACCATATGTCCCGGCAAGAAATCTGCGTTCAAAAGACTCCGGCTTATTAGTGATTCCTAGAGCCCAAAAAATGTCTGCGGGCTATAGAGCGTTTTCCGTTCGGGCTCCAGTACTCTGGAATGCCCTCCCGGTAACAGTTTGAGATGCTACCTCAGTAGAAGCATTTAAGTCTCACCTTAAAACTCATCTGTATACTCTAGCCTTTAAATAGACCTCCTTTTTAGACCAGTTGATCTGCCGCTTCTTTTTTTTTCTCCTATGTCCCCCCCTCCCATGTGGAGGGGGTCCGGTCTGATGACCATGGATGAAGTACTGGCTGTCCAGAGTCGAGACCCAGGATGGACCGCTCGCCTGTATCAGTTGGGGACATCTCTACGCTGCTGATCCGCCTCCGCTTGAGATGGTCTCCTGTGGACGGGACTCTCGCTGCTGTCTTGGATCCGCTTGAACTGAACTCTCGCGGCTGTGTTGGAGCCACTATGGATTGAACTTTCACAGTATCATGTTAGACCCGATCGACATCCATTACTTTCGGTCCCCTAGAGGGGGGGGTTGCCCACATCAGAGGTCCTCTCCAAGGTTTCTCATAGTCAGCATTGTCACTGGCGTCCCACTGGATGTGAATTCTCCCTGCCCACTGGGTGTGAGTTTTCCTTGCCCTTTTGTGGGTTCTTCCGAGGATGTTGTAGTCGTAATGATTTGTGCAGTCCTTTGAGACATTTGTGATTTGGGGCTATATAAATAAACATTGATTGATTGATTGATTGATTTGTTTTTCATTAGTCAAGTTTGTTCTCCGCCATTGTGCGCGCCATTTGTTTGCCTTTTTGTAGTTTTTTTGTGTAGTAATAAATCAAAATGTACTCACATTCACGTCTCGCTCGTGCCAATTTCCCTTTGCATCGGAAAAAACAAACTATCCCATTGTCCAAGTCATAGTCCAAGTGTTACACTTGCAGACAGACTCAAAAAACAGGTTTTAAAAATGACTGTGACGCATAGTTTTCTCAACATTTCCACCATATCATGACCAATATACATTATCTACACCCGTGCCGGAGGACCTTCCTGTATATAAGCCATGTTATGTTTCGCACATATGTTTGGCTCCTTGGATCGTAAAAGTTGCCAACGATATACGACTTCACATCAATCAACCGCTCTCAAAGCCGTGCTGTGACAATACTAACCACAAGCCTGTCCTACCCTTCCACCTGTCCGTCCGACATAATAAACAAAGTCATATAAGCAACGGAAATAAATCAGGCACAATAAACTTCCAGTAAAAAGAGAGTGGCACAAATCCGGTATGCACACCACACCAGAAGAGATCCTAGTATAAATTCCTAACGGCTTTTAAAACAGTGAGCAATACAACACGACCACAACAGACTACTGTGCTTAACAATAATCCCAATAAGCCCATTCCGGCCGTGCATGTCCTAAAAGGAAAACGCTCCTAAAATAAAAGCACAATTGTGTAGCAGTTGATGGGATGTATGCCCGGTGTGTCGCCGGTATATTAATACCAATCAAACAGGTGACACTGCCCAGAGATATCGAGATAGACTTTTACAGTTGCCCCTTGTTGTTTCAATGTTATAAACCAAATCAGCTTGAAATAAGAATGTTAGACTTAGACTTCCTTTTTATTGTCATTCAAATTTGAACTTTACAGCACAGATAAGAACGAAATTCCGTTACATAAGCTCATGGTAGTGCAGGATTTTAAAAAAAGCAATAAGGTGCATATATCATTAAATAAATATATATAAATAATATATAAATATATATATATATATACAATGAATAAATATATATAGATAAATAAATAGATTACTGTACAGTAGAGATGCGCAGATAGGCAATTATATCATCCGCATCCGCATCACCAAAGTCGTCATCCACCCGCCGTCCACCCGAACCAACATTTTATCAGAACCGCAACCGCCCGCCACCCGCCCGTTGAAATACATCAGAGGTCGGCCACCTTTACCACTCAAAGAGCTATTTAAACCCGTTTCACAGAGTAAAGAAGACAAGGGGAGCCGCTAACGTTCTCGCGATTATCCAGTGGCGTTCATCCTGATGACAAGAATAAGGGCGTGCTGTGAAGCCATTGCCTTTGACACCTTCAACAACATGTACAAACTGATTGTTATTCCAGCAACATGTTGTATGCAGCTTCCGCAATTATATGTACAAGATTTAAAGGCGTACTGGGTGATACAGAGTACACTGATGGATGTGATATAAACAATTTTAACACTCTTACTAATATGCGCCACGCTGTGAAGCCACACCAAACAAGAATGACAAACACATTTCGGCAGAACATCCTCCCCGTAACACAACATAAACGCAACACAACAAATACCCAGAATCTTTTACATCCGTGACACTTCCTGAATATATTTTACACCCCCGCGTCCACAACCCCGTCCACCTTACCGACGCATGGGTGGGTGGGGGGGGGGCGGAATTGCTGCTAGCGGGGTGAATAAAATAGTCAAGAAGTGTAATGGATGCAAAGGAATTATGGGTATTTTTTGTGTTGCGTTTTTAGGTTGTGTTACTGGGAGGATGTTCTCCCGAAATGTGTTTGTCATTCTTGTTTGGTGTGGCTTCACAGCGTGGCGTATATTACTAAGAGTGTTAAAATTGTTTATATCACAACCATTAGTGTACTCTGTGTCACCCAGTATGCCTTGCAGTCGTGTGCGTGTGTCTGCAGAGGCCACACACAACATGATGTTGGACTGACAAGCAGATCGTACATGTTGTAGAAGGCGACAAAGCCAATGGCTTCATAGCACGCTCTAATACTTATTAACTGGGTGACTGCCGGCAGTCATTCTAGAGAATGTTTGCGTCTCCTATTGTCTTCTTCGCTTTGTGACACGGGTCTTAAATGGCTCCTTAAATTATAAAGGATACCGATCCCTGAACCATGTATATCAAATATTTCTGAATGGTTCAACCGCCACCCGCCCAAATCTATTTAAAATCTATTTTTTCGTCATGTCACCCGCCCAACCCGCGGTTTATCCACGGACTCCGCGGATGAGACCGCAAACCGCGCATCTCTACTGTACAGATAAATATAGTGCACTTTTTCACATGCATCCACGTTTATGGATGTATGTTAAATTGTCTTTTTATTCCAGCGAGTTAATCCATTTTAGGGGGAGTTGAGGGGATAATTTGATTATGATGCGTTCTAGAGTCTTACGGCCTGAGGGAAAAAGCTGTTACGGAACCTGGAGGTTCTGCTTCGAAGGCTGCGGAACCTCTTTTTAGAGTCCAGCAGTGAAAACAGTCCTTGGTGGGGTGGGAGGAGTGTTTGCCGATTTTCTGAGTCCTGGTCAGGCGGCGGCTTTTTGCGATCTCCTGGATTGGAGGAAAAGGAATCCTGATGATCCAATTCCAGTCAGGGTTTTATTTTGATTCCGATACCGATCATTCATTAGTTTAACATGATTAGCCTCGTCTGCCAGTGATATAGGTACTTAATATATAAGAACATGCAGTTTGTTTGCCTCAAAGAAGGTGACTATAATCCGTTTAGGCCAGGGGTCGGCAACCCAAAGCGTTGAAAGCACCATATTGGACCAAAATGACAAAAAACTAATCCGTCTGGAGCCGCAAAAAATGAAAAGCCTTGTATACAGTGGGGCGAAAACGTATTTAGTCAGCCACCGATTGTGCAAGTTCTCCCACTTAAAATGATGACAGAGGTCTGTAATTTTCATCATAGGTACACTTCAACTGTGAGAGACAGAATGTGGAAAAAAATCCAGGAATTCACATTGTAGGAATTTTAAATAATTTATTTGTAAATTATGGTGGAAAATAAGTATTTGGTCAACCTTTCAAAGCTCTCACTGATGGAAGGAGGTTTTGGCTCAAAATCCCACGATACATGGCCCCATTCATTCTTTCCTTAACACGGATCAATCGTCCTGTCCCCTTAGCAGAAAAACAGCCCCAAAGCATGATGTTTCCACCCCCATGCTTCACAGTAGGTCTGGTGTTCTTGACTCAGTATTCTTCTTCCTCCAAACACGACGAGTTGAGTTTATACCAAAAAGTTCTATTTTGGTTTCATCTGACCACATGACATTCTCCCAATCCTCTTCTGTATCATCCATGTATCCATGTTGGTATGAACTGAGTGGCGACTTGTCCAGGGTGTACCCCGCCTTCCGCCCGATTTTAGCTGAGATAGGCACCAGCGGCCCCAAAGGGAATAATCAGTAGAAAATGGATGGATGGATATATACATACTAATAATAAACAAATGTTTAACCTGCTATCCACCCGGCGCCGGATAGCAGGTTGAGAAGGCTTTCGAAGGCAGGACCTCTCATTAGCACCAGGTGCGTTGAGTGCCGGTGATTGATTGCAGCTGCTGGCTGCAGCAAGAGTGACGCGTGCGGGGATGAGCGGCCCCGGCTTACTCAGCAATGTAGGCATGCGCCCGGGCCGTGACAATATTAGCTATAATAGCCTACTATTAAAGTGACTACTGTATGTCTCGCAGGCTGAAGCAAATCTCCCTTGACAGAAATGTTGAAATTTTATATCCATTCCACGCATTTTTACGACATTAGTAAATCAGAGGCTATCAGAATGTGAGATAAGTCCTGGAAATGACTGGCCTTTAATGGCCAAAGGTATAAATGTGTGTGTCCAAGTTAAACGAAACGGCCGGCTGTCTTCTTTTGATAGATTTATTACAATCTTTGGCAAGCTGGGTAATGTTTGCTGTGGTTTGGAACAACATTGCACACAACACAATCTGAAATGCATTGATTGATTGATTGAAACTTTTATTAGTAGATTGCACAGCACAGTACATATTCCATACAATTGACCACTAAATTATATACAAAGAGAATCAAATTAAAGGAAATTACATGAGCTCAAATATAGCTACAAACGAGGCATAATGATACAATATGTGCATACAGCTGTCCTAAATAGCATGTTAGCATTGACTAGCTTGCAGTCATGCACTGACCAAATATGCCCGATTAGCACTCCACAGCAAGTCAATAACATCAACAAAGCTCACCTTTTTTGTGCATTCACGCACAGCATAAAACGTTTGGTGGACAAAATGAGACAAAGGAGTGGAAGACTTTCCATGTGAACAAACTGTTGCGTCACAGTCCACACTATGGTGTGTTCAAGAACCGCCGAAATTAATAGGACAAAATGGTGCTGTTCACTAAATACTGTCATCAGTGAAGCATACACACAAACATGTTAAACAGTGGGCTTTCTAACAATTGGGAAGGTTTTTGTCATGTTTGTCCTCAAACAAAAAACAAACTAAACCGAAAAAAAATATTCCCCCCCATTTTTTTTCTATTTTCAATCCTTTTTTAAAAATGCCACAGGGAGCCACTAGGGCAGGCCTGGGAAATTATTTGGACTGGAGGGGCCAAATTTAGAGAAAAAAATGTGTCTGGGGGCCGGTATATCTATTTTTCGGAAGACTAATACAAAACCTCACAACAATGTCTGATTGAATGCAAAAAACGTTATGACAGACCGCCTTAAAAAAACGTAATGGAATTTTAAATTTTTCTATGAACCATAAAACACTTAATATTGACAACATATGAACATCACACCCCCTTTCGATCGACATATTTTACAATCAAGTGAAACGCAACAAACGCGAGGGGTACAAACTAAACCCACCTAAAATCTGATATATCTGATATTTGCTGAATTTCCCCCAGGGATCAATAAAGTACTTTCTATTCTATTATAATCTATTCTATATATCACTGAGCTTTATAACTTTGCTGTGAAAATCTACTGCCGCGTCTGTGGAAACGCTTCCCGCCCACACTGCTTGGGGCCTCGTCTGAGCTGCTGTGATGTAGATTACCATAGCAACTAATTAGATTACCATAGTAACTAATTATATCATCCATAAGCGCAGATTCCAAGCATTGAAATACTTTCTACAGTCAAAGACTTCCAGTCATTAGAAAACATGACTGCACATCATAATGGCAGCTACTCTTTCCATCTTAAAGATCTAAAAGAATTATTTCGGAATGTCCGGAGGGCCAGATTGAAAAGCTCAACGGGCCGCATGTGGTCCCCGGTCCTTAATTTTCCCAGGTCTGTACTAGGGCGTTGTGTGTGTCCGTACACAGAATGGAGCCGAGGTCAGCAACCCGCGGCTCTCGAGCCGCATGCGGCACTAAAGAGCCTTCTGCTAGTTCAAATTCCGCACAATACAGTCCACAATAGTGCTTAATTGCTCGGGTCGGACTAGCCCGCGGCGCATGGCTTTTTCCTTTTTTTTTTTTTTTCCACCCTACACAAAACATCTTTTTTGCCAGTTTTTCATGCGTTGAAGGATTTTGGTAAAAGTAAACCATCAGAAAGTTGTTCGACTTGCCAGGAGGCACTCATGCCACTTGTGTGACCGAAGAAGTCTCTTCTTTTCACCGTAAAATCAAGTCTTTTGGAGGGGGGTTCACTCCGGATGCACCGGAAAAAAGCAGGGAGTCCGTTTACCCAACATTTGATTTTTTTTGTCCTTACAAGGGCTTCAAACCGTGTATTTTTTACTTCTCAGGTGATTTTTAGCTCATGAGTGCATGCGGCTCGAGAGCCCCGGGTTGCTGGCCCCCGGTTTAGGGGAGCGGCTCCATTATGTGTATAGAGACACACAAGTAGCTGTCAACAGGAGACTAAAAATAAATAGAGTCTAAGCCAGAGGGGATCTGCCTTTGTGACTGTGGAGAGACGGAGCCGACGAGCCGACAGCAGGCTAGGACAAACAGCGGTCCTGCCCTCCTGCCCAAGATGGCGGCCAGGAGGCGGAGCATGCCTGGAGTGACACCGCAGCCATCAGAGTCAGGTGCGTAAATGACACACCTGCTCTCAATCCCTGCATCTTCTGCTGCAGCATAAAAGGGGAGGAGGAGAAGCAATCGTTGCAGAAGTAGGAGAAGGAACAACGGACAACGAAGACGACAAGAGCGACCAGGAAAAAGATGAGCCCCCGCGGAAGACGCAGCCACCGGCCACCAAAAGGCGCGCCGAGACGAGCAGGAAGGGAGGTGGTGCTAGAAATTGGCGCGACCGACTGGAACCAAACCTCCGCCTTCCACTTGGAAGGCGGAGCTAAACAGGCGGCAGTGGCATCTGCAGACCACCAGGGCGAGCTGTCGGTCAAGAAGAGGAAGGACGAGTGCGACCTGCTAGTTGGTGAAGACTGCAGTACAGAGGAGGCCCCTTCTGACAATAAAAATACAGCAGAAAAGGTGGATGAGAAAGGAGAAGAAGCTCTTGAAGATAAAGAAAATGACGAAGATATAAAAGAAGCTGAAGATGAAGAAAAAGTCAAAGAAACTCAAGAAATTGAGGAAGAAGGAGAAATAATTGAAGAAATTCTGGAAGATAATGAAGATGAAGAAGACGATGAAGATGAAGAAGAAATTAAAGATGAAGATGAAGTCGAAGAAACTCAAGAAATTGAGAAAGAAGAAGAAATAATCGAAGAAATTCTGGAAGATGTTGAAGACGAACAAGATGATGAAGAAGAAACTGAAGATGAAGATGAAGAAACTCAAGAAATTGACAAAGAAGAAGAAATAATTGAAGAAATTTTGGAAGATTATGAAAACAAACAAGATGATGAAGATGAAGAAGAAATTGAAGATGAAGACAAAGTCGAAGAAACTCAAGAAATTGAGAAAGAAGAATAAATAATTGAAGAAATTCTGGAAGAAGATGAAGAAAATGATGAAGATGAAGAAGTTAAAGAAACTCAAGAAATTGAGAAAGAAGAAGGAATATTTGAAGAAATTCGGGAAGATGATGACGATGAAGAAAAAGTTGAAGATGAAGAAAATGATGAAGAAGAAGTTGAAAAAACTCAAGAAATTGAGAAAGGAGAAGAAATACTTAAAGAAATTCCAAAAAAGGACAAAAAAGAAGCCAAAGAGGACAAAGGAAAAGTTTAACAAGAAGAAGTGGAAGGAACTCAAGAAATTGAGAAAGAAGAAGAAATACTTGGAGAAATTCAAGAAAATGACAAAGAAGAAGTCAAAGAGGACAAGGAAGAAGTCAAAGAAGTTGAAATTCGAGAAGACAAAGAAAAAGACAAAGAAGACAAAGAAAGGTTGCCGACCCCTGCTCTGGGGCATTGTTATAAATATATCCAAAAACGTTTTACAACAATAAGCACTTGTGACAGGTCTCCAGCCGTCATCGTGTGGGTTGCAGTGACCATTGATGCAAGACGTTTATTCTTTCAATGAACAAGGTTTGGTTCCAGTCGGTCGCGCCTATTTCTAGCATGACCGCCCTCCCTGCTCGTCTCAGCGTGCCTTTCGGTGGCAGGTGGCTGCGTCTTCCGCGGAAGCTCATCTTTCTCCTGGTCGCTCTCGTCGTCTTTGTTGTCTTCGTTGTCCGTTGTTCCTTCTCCCACTTCTGCCACAATTGCTCCTCCTTCCCCCCTTTTATGCTGCAGCAGAAGATGCAGGGATTGAGAGCAGGTGTGACGTTTACGCACTTGACTGTGATGGCTGCAGTGTCGCTCCAGGCGTGCCCCGCCTCTCCGCTCCGCTGCATGCTCCGCCTCCTGGCCGCCATCTTGGGCAGGACCGCTGTTTGTCCTAGCCTGCTGTCGGCTCGTCGGCCACGTCTCTCCACAGTGAGCAACTCTGAAGGGCTTTAATCGGCAATGCCGATCACTTACTTTTTCATAAAAATACCGATCGGGGGTCAATCGATGGGCACATCCTTAGACACATCCACGATGTGCTTCACTCCCACTCTGATCCTGGTCATCAACTCAAGGAAGTATTCAAGTTGTAAAAAATTAAATAAATCGTGACTACATAATGCACCGCTACTCTATCAGAATCCTATAAAACAAGTCGTAATATTTAAAGTGTGCTGGCACCGAAGCGACCTGTACTCGTACCGAGGTTTCCAGTATCAACAAGGACTGGTTTATTGTAAAAAAAAAACATTCCTAATATTTTTACTTGTGCCTAAATGCAGACGCCATTTAGTTTGACTGCATTAATAAGTATGACTGTCGTGATTGGCAGTAGAGGTTCAAGTGGGTAGGGATTGGACTCTGAGGTACCTATAAAGATCTTCAGTTGGCGTCTAAGGTCGGCTGTTGGACCTGCGCAGTGGAAAATTACCCGTTCTATTTATAAAGAGCCATTTAGCAGAAAAGGGTCATGTGTGTCGCACTCATGGGAGCGCAAGAAGTCAGGAAATCTCATTTATTCGATCCGTCGAGATATACTCGCGTGCCTGCGCTCAAAACCATCCTTAAATTAAGAGTGTCTCAACTTAAGGGTGTTTTGAGATAAGAGTTGTCTCTTATTTCTTATGCTTATTTATATATATATATATATATATATATATATATATATATATCTATATATATATATATATATATATATATATATATATATATATAGCCCGATTGTAGCTGAGATAGACACCAGTGCCCCCCGCAACCCCAAAGGGAATAAGCGGTAGTAAATGGATGGATATATATATGTATATATACAGTATGTGTGTGTACATAAATGATAAATGGGTTGTACTTGTATAGCGCTTTTCTACCTTCAAGGTACTCAAAGCGCTTTGACACTACTTCCACATTTACCTATTCACACACACATTCACACACTGATGGAGGGAGCTGCCATGCAAGGCGCTAACCAGCACCCATCAGGAGCGTTGGTGAAGTGTCTTGCTCAGGACACAACGGACGTGACGAGGTTGGTACTAGGTGGGGATTGAACCAGGGACCCTCGGGTTGCGCACGGCCACTTTTCCACTGCGCCACGCTGTCCATATGTATGTATATATACATAGTATGTGTACACGTGTGTGTATATATATATATATATGTATATATATAAATATATATATGTATGTGTGTGTATATATATATATATATACATGTGTATATATATGTGTGTGTGTATATTTACATGTATACATAAATGTTATATACTGTATATGTGTGTGTACATATGTATGTATATATACATATATATATACACGTGTGTGTGTGTGTGTGTGTGTGTGTGTGTATGTATATATATATATATATATATATATAGGACAACCCTCTGTGTTATTAGTTTACTAGTGTCAATAGTTCTGCTTTTTGTCTTTATATTATGCTTCTCATCATGCTCTAATATATGTAATATCTTGTTTTATTTTATTTAAAAACAAAAGAACTGTAGGGTTGTCCAAACTTGGAAAATGGGGGGGGGGAGAAAATAAGTGGGGTTACTTTTATTTATGTGTCACGGGCCAATAAAGAATCAACTGCGGGTCACAAATGACCCCCAGGTTCTACTTTGGACACCACTGCTGTAAGTTAGCTCAATCAGCTTCATGGTTTGTGTGTAGATAAATAAGTGTGTGGCCTCAATTTTGTGCATTTGTTATGTTCCAAGTCAGAGCATTCTTACACTTGTTTGATATTTAAATCAAAAACAAATGTGGTCCACAGCGTCCCTCAGTGGACAAACTGGTGAATTGCAACCACTTCCATCTGTCTAATTACAGATAAAAGCTACTCTATTGTTATTTAAATGAGCAAAATAAAACTATGCTACTCCTCAATGTGACATTTGGCACTTCCTGTACTAGACCACGTAAACCTGCTCGTCTGCGTCGACAGGAAGTAACCTTGTTTCGATGGCAACTAAGCAATTGTTTCATTTTCAGTCAACTATGAAGAAGAAGATGGAGCGGATGGCTGCTTCCTCCATGGTTGTCTTTTTACTGCTCGGCAACTGCATCCCTACGTCCTCAGGTACTGCTAACTTTTTGTTTTTGCTGAAGTCATTAATCATCGCTTAATATTTGGGATTCTGTAGAAATGATCACTCTAAGTCTTAACATTCAACCCAAGATATTGACTTATCTTCCTCCTGGGACTTGCTTTGAAGATTTTCCACAAGCAGGAGGTTAACTCAGGACTCGGGCTGTCAAAAATAAGGAGTTAAGTCATGTGATTAATCACTAAAAAACTAATGTATTGATCTTGTATACACGCAGATTAATCACAGACTTTATTTTAACCCTTCCTGCTCTTTTACCTTTTTACTTACCTGAAAGTTGACGCAGGCTTTAATGCGATCAATGATGAGGTCAATTCATACGCCGGACTCTAACCCTTGTGCTTCAAACTTCAAAGTAAAACCAGATGGGACTTTCTATAAAACTGTTACCAAGTTTTGATGGAATAAATGTGGTGCATTCAAGTAACGTATAGAACATGTTCCTGTATGACGTTGTCACAATTGAAATTGCATTTTTGTCCTAATAATGTACTGTTTTTGAAGCTCATTTGAAGTGTCCATCATTTATGAATTTAACCTGTAAATAATTCAAATTAAAAAGTGGGATTAAGATGATTTATTTAAAGAATTATGCTTTCCAAACCGAAGCTAACCATGAACAGGAAGTGAAACAAACAAGTTGTATGTGCGGAACGGCTCACTTATTACGGTCATGGTGTTAGTTTATTTGGCAGAATGTGCAATCCGCTTTGTTCAATCCCTGATTTCTGTTCGTCCGCATGAGAGACGAGCATGCCAGCTAGAGAGCTAAAAGCCAGAGCTGTGGACCTGGTAACCAGCACTGCTCTTAAGCTTGCCAGGGAGTGAGGTTTACCAACATACAAACCCCGTTTCCATATGAGTTGGGAAATTGTGTTAGATGTAAATATAAACAGAATACAATGATTTGCAAATTACTTTCAACCCATATTCAGTTGAATATGCTACAAAGACAACATATTCAATGTTCAAACTGATAAACTTTTTTTTTTTTGCAAATAATCATTAACTTTAGAATTTGATGCCAGCAACACACGGCAAAGAAGTTGGGAAAGGTGGCAATAAATACTGTTAAAGTTGAGAAATACTCATCAAACACTTATTTGGAACATCGCACGGGTGTGCAGGCTAATTGGGAACAGGTGGGTGCCATGATTGGGTATAAAAGCAGCTTCCATGAAATGCTAAGTAATTCACAAACAAGGATGGGGCGACGGTCATCAATTTGTAAGCAAATTGTCGAACAGTTTTAGAACAACATTTCTCAACGAGTTATTGCAAGGAATTTAGGGTCCGTAAAATCATCAAAAGGTTCAGAAAATCTGGAGAACTCACTGCACGTAAGCGATGATATTACGGACCTTTGATCCCTCAGGCAGTACTGCATCAAAAACAGACATCAGTGTGTAAAGGATATCACCACATGGGCTCAGGAACACTTCATAAAACCACTGTCAGTAACTACAGTTGGTCGCTACATCTGTAAGTGCAAGTTAAAACTCTGCTATGCAAAGCAAAACCCATTTATCAACAACACCAAGGAACACCGCTGGCTTCGCTGGGCCCGAGCTCATCTAAGATGAACTGATGCAAAGTGGAAAGGTGTTCTGTGGAAAGGTGTTCTGTGGTCTGACGAGTCCACATTTCAAATTATATTTGGAAACTGTGGACGTGGTGTCCTCCGGAACAAAGAGGAAAATAACCATCCGGATTGTTATGGGCGCAAAGTTCAAAAGCCAGCATCTGTGATGGTATGGGGGTGTATTAGTGCCCAAGGCATGGGTAACTTACACATCTGTGAAGGCACCATTAATGCTGAATGGTCCATACAGGTTTTGGAGCAACATATGTTGTCATCCAAGCAACGTTATAATGGACGCCCCTGCTTATTTCAGCAAGACAATGCCAAGCCACGTGTTACAACAGCGTAGTTTTGTAGTAAAAGAGTGCGGGTACTTTCCTGGCCCGTCTGCAGTCCAGACATGTCTCCCATCGAAAATGTGTGGTGCATTATGAAGCGTAAAATACGACAGCGGAGACCCCGGACTGTTGAACGATTGAAGCTCCACATAAAACTAGAATGGGAAAGAATTCCACTTTCAAATCTTCCACAATCAGTTTCCTCAGTTCCCAAACGTTTATTGAGTGTTGTTAAAAGAAAAGGTGATGTATCACAGTGGTGAACATGCCCGTTCCCAACTACTTTGGCACGTGTTGCAGCCATGAAATTCTAAATTAATTATTATTTGCAAAAAAATAAAGTTTATGAGTTTGAACATCAAATATGTTGTCTTTGTAGTGCATTCAACTGAATATGGGTTGAAAAAGATTTTCAAATCATTGTATTCTGTTTATTTACATCTAACACAATTGCCCAACTCATATGGAAACAGGGTTTGTACACTCAGGCATACTTGTAGACCTTTAGACCTCTGAATTCGGGACGGGGGTAGCGGGGGTGTATATTGTAGCATCATGGAAGAGTTAGTGCTGCAAGGGTTTCTGGATATTTGTTCTGTTGTGTTTATGTTGTGTTATGGTGCGGATGTTCTCCCGAAATGTGTTTGCCATTCTTGTTTGGTGTGGGTTCGCAGTGTGGCGCATATTTGTAACAGTGTTAAAGTTGTTTATACGGCCACCCTAAGTGTGACCTGGATGGCTGTTGATCAAATATGCCTTGCATTCACTCATGTGCGTGAAAAAGCCGCATATAGTGTGTAATTGTGCCGGCACACTGTTAATATGGAGGAAAAGCATACATGACGACAGGTTGTAGAGGACGCTGAAGACAGTGTGACCTGTATGGCTGTTGACCAAGTATGCGTTTCATTCACTAGTGCAGGGGTCGGGAACCTTTTTGGCTGAGAGAGCCAAGAAGCGAAATATTTTAAAATGTATTTCTGTAAGAGCCATATAATATTTTTTTAACACTGAACACAACAAAACGTGTGCATTTTTAAGTCCAACATTTGTAGAGTATGAAACATTGTTATTCTGACGCTAACTATGGAGGGGGTGTGGCCTGCGGGCCTGCAGCGAAGCGGGGTGTTGCCAGGATCGGCCTCAAAATCAGCGACAGGTGCGTAAATGGCCCAGCTGGACCTTGTTATCTAATCACCCGTCGCTCTGTTTATAAGTAGCAGCCAGGAGGAGGGACGGGGTTGGGGCTGGAGCCAGAGTGCGAGCGAGAACGAAGGGGAAAAAGACAATTGCTGTAAAGCATGGGTGTCAAACTCTGGCCCGCGGACCAAATCTGGCCCGCCGTATAATTCAATTTGGCCCTTGTGGCAATATCAATGCCGCTGTAACACCGCATTCACCGCTAATACTCATACTTGCCAACCCTCCTAATTTTCCCGGTAGACTACCGAAGTTCAGTGCGCCTCCCGAAAATCTCCCGGGGCAACCATTCTCCCGAATTTCAACCGATTTCCACCTGGACAACTATATTGGAGGCGTGCATTTAAGGCACTGCCTTTAGCGTTCTCTACAACCTGTCATCACGTCCGCTTTTCCTCCATACTAACAGCGTGTTACATAATATTTGTGGCTTTTACACACACACACACACACACACACACACACACACACAAGTGAATGCAAGGCATATTTGGTCAACAGCCATACAGGTCACACTGAGGGTGGCCGTATAAACAACTTTAGCACTGTTACAAATATGCGCCACACTGTGAACCCACACCAAACAAGAATGACAAACACATTTCGGGTGAACATCCGCACTGTAACACAGCAGAACAAATACCCAGACCCCCTTGCAGCACTAACTCTTCCGGGAAACTTCCAGCAAACTGACCAATAATTCACGTTTTATTCATGCATTTTCTCTTGCTACTTCAAGGCTTGAATGTTTGGTTCATTCATTATTGTTATTTTATTTTCTAATTTATTATTAGCCTGTGGAAAAGAATTGATATTTACCTCAGAAGATTGCAAGTAGAAAAAAAGGCATTACAATTTTATTTAAATTTTATTTGATATGCCATTGATATTTTTTGAATTATTATTATTATTATTTGAAACTGGATTTTGCATGTCACTAAAGTTATATAAGCCTTGCTTGTTCAATATTTATTGCAAAACTTGTTTGGGTCCCTAATAAAAGGTTAATTTGTTCAACCTTGGCCCGCGGCTTCGTTCCGTTTAAAATTTTGGCCCACTCTGTATTTGAGTTTGACACCCCTGCTGGAAAGCAACTGAGAGACTTATTGAAAAATAAAACAATATTGTAACCCTGAAACAGGCTCTCATGTCGGTGCTTGGTGGTCTGAAGAACCCCCAGGAGGGCAAGTCCTACACTAACCAATAATAAATAAATTACTTCTTACCCTTAATGCAACTTCTTGAACAAGTGCGGTAGAAAAAAGGATGGATGGATTAAAATGCATGAGAATGTTTTATATTTTGAACGTTATTTTTACCACTGTGATTACAAGTGGAATTATTCATTACTTATCGTGTTAAGCAATGTCAGCTCAGATTTATCCGAGAGCCAGTTGCAGTCATCAAAAGACTCGCGAGCCATAGGTTCCCTACCCCTGCACTAGTGTGTGTGAAAAGCCGTAGGTATTATGTGACTGCAATGCCTTTAAGGTTTATTGGCGCTCTATACTTCTCCCTATGTCCGTGTACACAGCGGCGTTTTAAAAAGTCAGGAATTTTACTTTTTTGAAACCGATAGCAATAATTTCCGATATTACATTTTAAAGCATTCATCGGCCGACAATATCGGCTGTCCGATATTATCGGACATCTCTAATTACTACCACCCCTCATTTACATCATAACACACAGGTTATACATGCTCTTGTTCACATCTGTCATTTATTTTGAAAAACCACCATGATTTGAACAGACTCACAACAAAATGTTCTCATGGATAAATATAACACACATTAATTTGACATGTCAAACATAGTGTCCACCTTAGTGACCGTGTGAGCAGCTTGGATTGTTCCAAAGCCACTTTTTAAACTTCAATTGTGAATGAAGAGCAATTTGTTAAACTGTTCAAGTTTGTCGTGAGGTCGTTACATTCCGTTACCGCTTTATATGAAAATGCTGATTGTGCAAAAGATGTTTTACATCTGGGTACGCCACACTGCCCCCTGGTGGAGGCTCGTGTGTGTCTAGTTGTTACAGCAGATGTAAACTGGACAAAGTGCTTAAGTGGCGCTGGTGCAGTGTCATTCAGGATTAGATGCTAATCTTTAAATGTCAGCGAAAGAACTAAACAGTGATGGTGGTGTTGCGGTTGTCAGTCAAGGATTTTTGAGTGATTGTTTGTGCAGAGTTTCCAATGGCCTCAATGGAATTTTGCTTGATTGGGACCACCAACATCCATCCATCCATCCATTTTCTACCGCTTATTCCCTTTCGGGATTGCGGGGGGCGCTGGCGCCTATCTCAGCTACAATCGGGCGGAAGGCAGGGTACACCCTGGACAAGTCGCCACCTCATCGCAGGGCCAACACAGATAGACAGACAACATTCACACTCACATTCACACACTAGGGCCAATTTAGTGTTGCCAATCAACCTATCCCCAGGTGCATGTCTTTGGAAGTGGGAGGAAGCCGGAGTACCCGGAGGGAACCCACGCATTCACGGGGAAAACATGCAAACTCCACATAGAAAGATCCCGAGCCTGGATTTGAACCCAGGACTGCAGGAACTTCATGTTATACAATAATAAAAACATGACATAATCATTGCATTAAAATACGTTTGAGCTGCTTCCAGTGTTAACAAATTCCTGATACATTTGAAAATGTTTATGTTGTACTTAAGTCTCTAGCACATCCACACATTTCCGCATATGTCTACACCAGGGGTCACCAATGCGGTGCCCGCTGGCCTGTTCTAAAAATAGATCAAATAGCAGCACTTACCAGTGAGCTGCCTCTATTTTTCAATTGTATTTATTTACTAGCAAGCTGGTCTCGCTTTACTAGACATTTTTAATTCTAAGAGAGACAAAACTCAAATAGAATTTTAAAATCGAAGAAAATATTTTAAAGACTTGGTCTTCACTTGTTTAGATAAATTCATTTATTTTTTTTACTTTGCTTCTTATAACGTTCAAAAAGACAATTTTAGAGAAAAAATACAACCTTAAAAATGATTTTAGGATTTTTAAACACATGTACCTTTTTACATTTTAAATTCCTTCCTCTTCTTTCCTGACAATTTAAATCAATGTTCAAGTAAATTTGTTTTTTTTATGGTAAAGAATAATAAATACATTTTTATTTAATTCTTCATTTTAGCTTCTGTTTTTTCGATGAATAATATATGTGAAATATTTCTTCCAAATAGGTTGATTGGCAACACTAAATCGGCCCTAGTGTGTGAATGTTGTCTGTCTATCTGTTTTGGCCCTGCGATGAGGTGGCAACTTGTCCAGGGTGTACACCGCCTTCCGCCCGATTGTAGCTGAGATAGGCGCCAGCGCCCCCCGCGACCCCAAAAGGGAATAAGCGGTAGAAAATGGATAGATGGATATTGTGGCACATCTAGAAAATCTGTAAAATCATATTTTAAATCTTATTTCAAAGTCTTTTGAATTTCTTTTAAACTTTTTGTTCTGGAAAATCTAAAAGAAATGATGATTAGTCTTTGTTAGAAATATACCTTGGTCCAATTTGTTATATATTCTAACAAAGTGCAGATTGGATTTTGACCTATTTAAAACACGTGATGAAAAATATATACTTATTGTGAGAAATCATTAAGATGACCAGTGTTTCCACAAAGATAAATATCATTAATTATTAATAATATAGAGTTAAAGAAAAATTGAGCAAATTGGCTATTTCTGGCAATTTATTTAAGTGTGTATCAAACTGGTAGCCCTTCGCATTAATCAGTACCCAAGAAGTAGCTCTTGGTTTCAAAAAGGTTGGTGACCCCTGCTCTACACAATCACTTAAGATATAGTTGAAACCAAGTTAAGTAAACCCAACAAAGCATTCGTGTGTCACCTTTCTACACTAAAGATCTCTACCTTGTTTGTTCCAAAGATTCCAAGGACGCCTGTGATGCCTACGCTTCCATTGGCGCCAACTTCACCGTGCCTCTCCATCCCCCGCTGCAAAAATCTCAAAACATGAAATGGTATCTCAACAAAACTTTGATATTCAATCGAAAGATGGCCACTGGGAAGCTGAATATCTATAACAATGGATCCCTTAAGCTTACCAACTTGAAGAGAAATAGTACAGGCTTGTACGTCCCGAAAATGTATGATACCAATGGAAAATTCATGGGGGATCTGAGAGGCCTATTTTTATGCGTGTTGGGTAAGTATCAGGTACATTTTTCAATATTGTTGATTTAATGACATATAACATTCAGAGTCCCGGAGGGTTCATTTGGGTTAGCAACCTATAAAATCAAACCCGAGTAATATTAAAAAGATCAAAACGGGACCACGAACAAAATCTTGGCTTGGGCCACAAGTAGTCTTGTGCTTTGTTTCCAACCTTTTCTGACGAATTATACAAACCCTGTTTCCATATGAGTTGGGAAATTGTGTTTGATGTAAATATAAACGGAATACAATGATTTGCAAATCATTTTCAACCCATTTTCGGTTGAATAAGCTACAAAGACAACATATTTGATGTTCAAACTGATAAACATTTTTGTTTTGCAAAGAATCATTAACTTTAGAATTTGATGTCAGCAACACGTGACAAAGAATTTGGTAAAACTGGCAATAAATACTGATAAAGTTGAGGAATGCTCATTAAACACTTATTTGGAACATCCCACAGGTGTGCAGGCTAATTGGGAACGGGTGGGTGCCATGATTGGGTATTAAATACAGCTTCCCAAAAAATGCTCAGTCTTTCACAAGAAAGGATGGGGCGAGGTACACCCCTTTGTCCACAACTGCGTGAGCAAATAGTCAAACAGTTTAAGAACAACATTTCTCAAAGTGCAGTTGCAAGAAATTTAGGGATTTCAACATCTACGGTCCATAATAACGAAAGGTTCAGAGAATCAGGAGAAATCACTCCACGTAAGCGGCATGGCCGGAAACCAACATTGAATGAACATGACGACGGCACTGTATCAAAAACCGACATCAATCTCTGAAGGATATCACCACATGGGCTCAGGAACACTTCAGAAAACCACTGTCACAAAAAAAAGTTTGTCGCTACATCTGTAAGTGCAAGTTAAAGCTCTACAATGCAAAGCGAAACCAATGTATCAACAACATCCAGAAACGCCGCCGGCTTCTCTGGGCCCGAGATCATCTAAGATGGACTGATGCAAAGTGGAAAAGTGTTCTGTGGTCTGACGAGTCCACATTTCAAATTGTTTTTGGAAATATTCGATATTGTGTCATCCCAAAGGACAAGCGAACCATCCAGAACTGTTTAAAGTTCAAAAGCCAGCATCTGTGATGGTATGGGGGTGCATTAGTGCCCAAGACATGGGTAACTTACACATCTGTGAAGGCACCATTAATGCTGAAAGGTACATACACGTTTTGGAACAACGTATGCTGCCATCTAAGCGCCGTCTTTTTCATGGACGCCCCTGCTTATTTCAGCAAGACAATGCCAAGCCACATTTAGCACGTGTTACAACAGCGTGGCTTCGTAAAAAAAGAGTGCGGGTACTTTCCTAGCCCGCCTGCAGTCCAGACATGTCTCCAATCGAAAATGTGTGGCGCATTATGAAGCGTAAAATATGACAGCGGAGTTGAACGACTGAAGCTCTACATAAAACAAGAATGGGAAAGAATTCCACTTTCAAAGCTTCAACAATTAGTTTCCAAACGTTTATTGAGTGTTGTTGAAAGAAAAGGTGATGTAATACAGTGGTGAACATGCCCTTTCCCAACTACTTTGGCACGTGTTGCAGCCATGAAATTCTAAGTTAATTATTATTTGCAAATAAAAAATAGAGTTTATGAGTTTGAACATCAAATATCTTGTCTATGTAGTGCATTAAATTGAATATGGGTTGAAAAGAATTGGAAATCATTGTATTCCGTTTATATTTACATCTAACACAATTTCCCAACTCATATGGAAACGGGGTTTGTATAATAGATCGATTGATTGAGGAATTTATTTGAAGTTTGCATAGGATCAGGTAGAGTTTCATGACGGTACAGATTGACTGGTACAAAGTCAACTAAAAATAGTTTTTAGTTGCCTGCTAAAAAGTTTCCTTCGTATCAAGTTTATGCATACATATATGATATAGTAGAAAAATAAATAAAATACAACATAACATTTATCTTAGCATCAACACAGGTGTATATTAACGTCGACCCCGACTTAATCAAGTTGAAAACTTATTCGGGTGTTAACATTTAGTGGTCAATTGTACGGAATATGTACTAAACCGTGCAATCTACTAATACAAGTTTAAATCAATTAATTAATCAATCAAATCGTCATTCTTTTATGCAAGCGCTTAGACCACAGGTGTCAAACTCAAGGCCCGCGGACCAGATCTGGTTAGCGAGATCATTTTATCCGACCCCCTAACACCGGGAAATGAAATGTGTCAATAAAGTACTTAATATTTTTTCACTAAATGGAATGGAATTTTTTTTCATTTTGACAGAAAAAAACATATGTACTGCTTGAAATTGCATGCCTTTTAAACTTTAATAGTTTCCGTTATTGCAACAAAAATTACAGTATATTATACTTTACAAAAAAATGTTGTCCAAACAAAAAGAAATACTTAAATATCTGCTTGACTCATGATTTTACAGCAAACTACCCATCAAATTAATAAAAATGACAATACATTTTACAATGTTATTTACAACTAATTACTGTAAATTGAAAAAAAACTGGTTTCCCTTCAAAAAAACATTACCCAATAAATTATACATACCGGTATATTAAATAACAAATTCAAAAATATAGCGCTGTTTAGAATTTTGTCATGACATGGGTTTCGCAGCTTACTGCAGGGTCGTTCTCCCAGGAAGGCAAATGGATCACTCCGGACAGGACTTGCAGGTAGGAGCATTGTTTATTCTTGAAAAGTCAAAACAGCACCAAAAATAGAACACTAGTCGAAGGAAAAGACGTGCCTTTCGCAGGAAACATGTAACTATGGACACGGAACCTCACAAAACTGTGGCATGAAATAAACAAGACTTAGGCATGAAGCGAACAACTGGCATAAACTATGGCATGGAACAAACAAGACTTACTAGGCAAGGCATGAGGCAGACAAACAGCATAAACTATGGCATTGCATGAAGACTTAGCGCAGGAAACATGTAACTATGGACACGGAACCTCAAGCAACTGTGGCATGAAATAAACTAGACTTTGGCATGAAGCGAACAACTAGCATAAACTATGGCATGGAACAAAGACTTACTTGGCAAGGCATGAGGCAGATAAACAGCATAAACAACGACATTGCATGAAGACTTAGCACAGGAAACATGTAACTATGGACACGGAACCTCACGAAACTGTGGCATGAAATAAACAAGACTGAGGCATGAAGCGAACAACTAGCGTAAACTATGGCATGGAACAAACAAGACTTACTTGGCAAGGCATGAGGCAGACAAACAGCATAAACTATGGCATTGCATGAAGACTTAGCGCAGGAAACATGTGAACTATGTACACAGAACCTCACGAAACTGGGGCATGAAATAAACAAGACTTAGGCATGAAGCGAACAACTGGCATAAACTATGGCATGGAACAAACAAGACTTACTTGGCAAGGCATGAGGCAGACAAACAGCATAAACTATGGCATTGCATGAAGACTTAGCACAGGAAACATGTAACTATGGACATGGAACCTCAAGAAACTGTGGCATGAAATAAACAAGACTGAGGCATGAAGCGAACAACTAGCGTAAACTATGGCATGGAACAAACAAGACTTATCTGGCAAGGCATGAGGCAGACAAACAGCATAAACTATGGCATTGCATGAAGACTTACCACATGAAACATGTGAACTATGTACACGGAACCTCACGAAACTGGGGCATGAAATAAACAAGACTGAGGCATGAAGCGAACAACTAGCATAAATTATGGCATGGACAAAACAAGACTTACCTGGCAAGGCATGATGTAGATAAACAGCATAAACTACGGCATTGCATGAAGACCTAGCGCAGGAAACATGTAACTATGGATACGGAACCTCACGAAACTGTGGCATGAAATAAACAAGACTGAGGCATGAAGCAAACAACTAGCATAAACAATGGCATGGAACGAACAAGACTTACTTGGCAAGGCATGAGGCAGACAACCAGCATAAACTATGGCATTGCATGAAGACTTAGCGCAGGAAACATGTAACTATGGACACGGAACCTCACGAAACTGTGGCATGAAATAAACAAGACTGAGGCATGAAGCGAACAACTAGCATAAATTATGGCATGGAACAAACAAGACTTACTTGGCAAGGCATGAGGCAGACAAACAGCATAAACTATGGCATTGCCTGAAACAAACAATGACGCCAGGCCGACTGACTGGCAAAGGCAGGCTTAAATAACGTCTCTGATTGGAAACAGGTGCGCATCCCTTACACCAGAGGCAGGTGAAAATCATAAGCAACCATGGAAACAAACACAGGAGGTGCGCAAACAGGAAATAAAGGAGTCCAAAATTAACAGAACATAACAAAAACATGACCAGACAACGAATCATGACACATTTCTGCATCCTTCGGATAAACAGTGAACACATGCACGGATACAGGAGGCGCATGAATTCCAGGAGGGTGCATGTCTTGCCAGAACACCGGCACTCATGTTCATGACCAAGTCTAATTTGGATCAGCACCACCTAGTACTCCTTCATAGGTAACCACCTGTGTAGATTAGCTTTGATGTTAGAAATCATGCATTAGTCACTAATATTTTTTTTTTAATGGCAATTTTTCCAAAGAGAAAAATAACAGCAGCCATGGCGTTTGTACAGTTGTTTATTGATAAGTACTCAAACCATATTAAGGTGACAATTTGCATGGGTTGCTCTAGGTAGAATAAAAATAAAATAATAAGTTAGAATAACTAAATTTAGAAAAAAGTTGGTTCCGCTTAAAATAATGCTTTTTTGTGTACTTGTCTGGTAAAGTTTTTCTAACTAAATATGTTTTGTGGCCTTTGCACAAGTTGAAAGAACTTAAATTGTTGCCTGAATTCATTTTAAGTAGAGCCAGCATATCAATTTTTCTATTGGACGATTACGTCATAAGTTATTGAGCTGCTTTGACAATCGGCATTTTACAACTTGTTGTGAAATGTTACTAACTATTAGCAACTGCATGTAATTGTTTGTGTAACATTCATTTATCCATTTCTAATCTGTTCAGAACCCGTCACAAAGCCAGAACTGAAAATAGAATGTGACTCGTCCAACGTGATATTTACATGCGTACCTGGTCAGGTGAGAGTTTCTTTCCGTTTTGTTGTACTAAGATTTAATGTCAAATGTTGTAAAATACACGTGCATGTATATACTGTATACCAAATATGTACAGGAGAATTTTGGCATGCTCATTTTGCTACCAATCATAGTTCATTAAAAATAAAATCAATCAAATACTTCACATTCAGTTGCCATATGCACAAACAGATAAAAGGGTTTTCAGCCTGCAGTCCTGGGTTCAAATCCAGGCTCGGGATCTTTCTGTGTGGAGTTTGCATGTTCTCCCCGTGAATGCGTGGGTTCCCTCCGGGTACTCCGGCTTCCTCCCACTTCCAAAAACATGCACCTGGGGATAGGTTGATTGGCAACACTAAATTGGCCCTAGTGTGTGAATGTGAGTGTGAATGTTGTCTGTCTATCTGTGTTGGCCCTGCGATAAGTTGGCGACTTGTCCAGGGTGTACCCCGCCTTCCGCCCGATTGTAGCGGAGATAGGCGCCAGCGCCCCCGCAACCCCAAAAGGGAATAAGCGGTAGAAAATGGATGGATGGATGGATGTCTTAATTGGATTATCCAGAGAATAGTGCTCGATCGATACCGTGATATAGAGCAATATGTATGTGTGGGAAAAATTACAAGACTACTTCATCTCTACAGAGCTGTTTCATGAGGGGTTCCCTCAATCCTTAGGAGATTGAGGAATTGCTTCCATTAAAATCTCTTGTCGTTTGAGGAAACCCCTCATGAAGCAGTTCTGTAGAGATGAAGTAGTATTGTGATTTTTCCCACACATACATATATATATGTTGATATATATATATATATATATATATAGTCAAGGTTTCTGTGGTATCTGTTATACAGTGCTCATATATATATATATACATATGTATATATATATATATATACATATATATATATATATATATATATATATATATATATATATATATAAAATGGTAAATGGGTTGTACTTGTTAGCGGTTTTCTACCTTCAAGTTTCTTCCTCCAAACACGACGAGTTGAATTTATGCCAAACAGTTAAGCTTGACAACACACTGTGTCCGATATTTTCACAAAGATAAAATAAGTCATACTTTTGGTTTGTTTAATAGTTAAAACAAATTTACATTATTGCAATCAGTTGATAAAACATTGTCCTTTACAATTATAAAAGCTTTTATTAAAAAAACTACTACTCTGCTAGCATGTCAGCAGACTGGGGTAGATCCTGCTGAAATCCTGTGTATTGAATGAATAGAGAATCCTTTTGAATCGTGAAAAAATCGTTTTTGAATCGAGAATCGTGTTGAATTGAAAAAATAAATCGATTTTGAATCGAATCGTGACCCCAAGAATCGATATTGAATCGATTCGCAGCCCTAATATATATATATATATATATATATATAAATATATATATATATATATATCATTCATTTAAATGAATTTATATTATGCGAACTAGTTTATTTATACAAAATAAAAACCAGACATAGTTTTTGTTAACATGAGCATGTTGTTAAAGCTGTTTAATAACACATATATACAGTATGTTCCCTTTCTTCTTAAGTCAATTAAAATTAATAATGAAACACAGTTAATATAGATGAAAAATGAATGATATTTAATTGATATTTGATTTATCGACATGAATCCACGGCAACCCTGGGAATAATCTGGTGAAACATTAATAATTATAATGACAACATCATAATTCTATCTGTTATAAGTTCCTTTCTGCATAAAGTGCAACATAGTCTGGGCAGGTCGTACATCCTCTGCTGCATGCATGTATGTTCCTGTTGGTTTCACAAAAATGTGTTAGTGGTTTTAAAGGTGTCTATTTTCTATCGAAAGGCCGCTATTACTTTTTTTCATTTGGAAGCTAACCAACCATTTCTGGGGGTTTTGCACGACTGCTCGTTCACAACTTATTGGTTTAGCCTTCATCAGGTGGACATGCACACAAAGTACTGCTTGTCATGTGCATATTCAATGTTTTTTATTGATAATTCAGTCATGACGACAGGATTTTGTAGTTCTGCAAAAGACATGTCGGCCAAAAGAAACCCATGGTTCTGCCCGACCCGCAGATTGCGGCCGCCACTGTTGAGTGGTTGCAGAACGAAAAGGTTGTGAAAAAGGAAAACAAGTGGAGCCTCCAGTTTGTTGCCGCAGAGGTGAAAAACGATGCGTTCAGGTGCAACGTTTCCAATCGGGTCAGCTCCATGAGCAGTGACAGCCGCGTGCAAAACTGCACTGGATCAAGTGAGTATTTCTTGTGCCGAATGTTGGCCTGTGCTGCGTTTACATCTTCCTTTCTCACTCAGTTTTCCCTGAAAAACTATTTGGCATGGATTTTAAGATCATGGCGAGCATCCTGGCCGGTATGGGAGGTGAGTTTGTTTCGACATCGCAATCACAAACACTTTGAACACCATTTATTCGGGCTGGGGATCTTTGGACACCACACCATTCTATTCGATTCAAAATCAATACTTTTTAATAACATTAGGCGCCAGTTCCATGTGTAACTACAAACCCAAAACTAGTGAAAAAGATTTGCAAATCATTTTCAACTTATATTCAATTGAATAGACTGCAAAGACAAGATATTTAATGTTCAAACTGAGAAACGTGTTGTTTTTTTTGCCAATAATCATTAACTTAGAATTTAATGGCAGCAAAAAAGTTGGCACAGGGGCATTTTTACCACTGTGCTACATGGCCTTTCCTTTTAACAACACTCATTAAACGTCTGGCAACTGAGGAGACTAATTTTTGAAGCTTTTCATTTGTAATTCTTTCACATTCTTGCTTGATGTACAGCTTAAGTTGTTGGTATTTTAGGCTTCATATTGCACCACATATTTTCAATGGGAGACAGGTCTGGACTACAGGCAGGCCAGTCTAGTACCCACTCTCTTTTACTACGAAGCCACACTGTTGTAACACATGCAGAATGTGGCTTGGCTTTGTCTTAGTGAAATAAGCAGGGGCGTCCGTGAAAAAGACGTTGCTTGGATGGCCCGAATGTGAAGTGAAGTGAATTATATTTATATAGCGCTTTTTCTCTAGTGACTCAAAGCGCTTTACATAGTGAAACCCAATATCTAAGTTACATTAAAACCAGTGTGGGTGGCACTGGGGGCAAGTGGGTAAAGTGTCTTGCCCAAGGACACAACGGCAGAGACTAGAATGGCGGAAGCGGGGATCGAACTTGCAACCCTCAAATTGCTGGCACGGCCGCTCTACCAACCGAGCTGTATGCTGCTCCAAAACCTGTATGTACCTTTCAGCATTGATGGTGCCCTCACAGATGTGTAAATTACCCATGCCTTGGGCACCACTACACTCTCATACAATCACTGATGGTGGCTTTTGAACTTTGCGCCTATAGTTGGTCCACACTTTCCAAGAACAATTTGAAATGTGGACTCATCAGACCGCAGAACAATTTTCCACTTTGCATCAGTCCATCTTAGATGAGCTCGGGCCCAGCGAAGCTGACAGCATTTCTGGGTGTTGTTGATAAATGGCTTTCGCTTTGCATAGTAGAGTTTTAACGTGCACTTACAGATGTAGCGACGAACTGTAGTTACCGACAGTGGTTTTCTGAGGTGTCCCTGAGCCCATGCGGTGATATCCTTTACACACTGATGTCGGTTTTTGATGCAGTACCTCCTGAGGGATCGAAGGTCCATAATGTCATCGCTTACGTGGAGTGATTTCTCCAGATTCTCTGAACCTTTTGATGATATTATGGACCGTAGATGGTGAAATCCTTAAATTCCTTGCAATAGCTCGTTGGGAAATGTTGTTCTTAAACCCGCCTGTTCCCAATTAGCCTGTTCACCTGTGGGATGTTTCAAATAAGTGTTTGATGAACTTTTTCAGTCTTTTTTGCCAACTTTTTTGAAACATGCTGCAGGCATCAAATTCCAAATGAGCTAATATTTGCACAAAACTGAGTTTTCCAGTTCGAACGATAAGTATCTCGTCTTTGCAGTCTATTCCCTTGAATATAGGTTGAAAAGGATTTGAAAATCATTGTATTCTGTTTTTATTTATGATTTACACAACGTGCCAACTTCACTGGTTTTGGGTTTTGTACATTCCTCCATAAAAAAATAAAAAGCTCTGATACATTTCCATATTACTTAAAAGAAAACTGGTTTTGTTTGATAAAATTTGACCCAAACATGTACTAAAGTGACTGGACAAAACAGTTTGAATCCTTTTTTTTTTTTTTTAATTGATCAACCGATAATGGCTTTTTTGCCGATATCCGATATTTCGATATTGTCCAACTCTTAATTACTGATACCGATATCAAGCGATACCGATATATATAGTGGTGGAATTAACACATTATTATGCCTAATTTTGTTGTGATGCCCCGCTGGATGCATTAAACAATGTAACAAGGTTTTCCAAAAATAAATCAACTCAAGTTATGGAAAAAAAATGTCAATATGGCACTGCCATATTTATTATGGAAGTCACAAAGTGCATTATTTATTTTTTTACCATGCCTCAAAACAGCAGCTTGGAATTTGGGACATGCTCTAGGAGGTTGAGGTGGGCGGGGTTGAGGATTGCAGGGGTGCATATTGTAGCGTCCGGGAAGAGTTAGTGCTGCAAGGGATTCTGAGTATTCGTTCTGTTGTGTTTATGTTGTGTTACAGTGCGGATGTTCTCCCGAAATGTGTTTGTCATTCTTGTTTGGTGTGGGTTCACAATGTGGTGCATATTTGTAGCAGTGTTAACGTTGATTATACGGCCACCCTCAGTGTGACCTGTATGGCTGTTTACCAAGTATGCTTTGCATTCATTTGTGTGTGTGAAAAGCCATAGATATTATGTAACTGGGCCGGCACAAAAAGGCAGTGCCTTTAAGGTTTATTGGTGCTCTGTTCTTCTCCCTAAGTCCGTGTGCACAGCGGCGTTTTAAAAATGCATACATTTTACTTTTTAAAACCGATTTATCGGCCGATAATATCGGCAGTTCGATATAATTGGACATCTGTTTTGATCACACATACAAATCACAATTAATAATTTTTTTTGACACCACTATCATTTATGATAACTTTGTATCCTCCCTAGGGCTTGCCTTGCTGCTGTTTATAGTCTTGATTTTTTTCTGCGTCCGAGCTGCAGTGGGAAAAAAGAAACAAGTCAATGGTAAGGTTGGTGGGGGGCATAAATGGCATTTGAAGCATTTTTAATCCCTGCTCAATTGACAACAGAGGAGGAGGAGCTTCGTTTGGGGTGGTCCAATCCTGAACCGCAGCGTGGTCAGCATCGTCACCAGCAGGCCGGCCAAACTGGACCTCAGCAGCCCCGCAGGAAGCGCCGCCGCCGCGGCTCTCAGCAACTCCCAGACCCACCTCAATGCAGCACCGGGAGGCTGGCACAGGTGAGTGGGAAGAGAAGCGTGATAATGACCACCTCTTGTCCGCTGACTGTCTTCCCGTTTGCCGCGTTCCCCTCAGGCGAACACGCCGATGGCGAATGAGGAGAACCCTCCTCCTGTTCCTCAGCCCAGGAAGAAAGTTGCGGCACAAAGAATGTGATGGAAAATATTACCAATAGTTTTGTTTTTTTCCGCATAACATATTTTATCAAAGATGACCTATTTGATAGGGGCAATCAGAACCGAGCGTTAATATGTTACTTACCAGGACGGGGGTCAGCAACCCGCGGCTCAATGCAGCTTTTTCAAAAATGTATGGAAATGGAAAAAAAAAATGGGGTGAAAAATATAGTTTTTGGGTTGTAATATGGTTTCTGTAGGACGGGGGTCGGCAACCCTAGTGGCTCTCTGGAGCTTTTTCAAAAATGTATGAAAAATGGAAATGATAAGGGGGGAAAAAACATATTTTTTGTTTTAATTTGGTTTCTGTAGGAGGACAAACATGACACAAACCTCCCTAATTGTTATAAAGCACACTGTTTGTATTAAACTTGCTTCACGGATTTGAGTAATTGGCGAGCGCTATTTTGTCCTACTAATTTTGGCGATCCTTGAACTCACCTTAGTTCGTTTACATGTATAACTTTCTCCGACTTTCTAAGACATGTTTTATGCCACTTTTTTTCCTGTCTCATTTTGTCCACCAAACTTTTAACGCTGTGCGTGAATGCAAAAAGGTGAGTTTTGTTGATGTTATTGACTTGTGTGGAGTGCTAATCAGAACATATTTGGTCACTGCATGACTGCAAGCTAATCGAGGCTAACATGCTAGTTCAGCTAGCTATATGTACATATTGCATCATTAATGCCTCATTTGTAGCTATATTTCAGCTCATTTAGTCTCCTTTAAGTCCTCTTAATTCATGACACACTATCTGCATGTAATATGGTTTTTATATTTTTGCGGCTCCAAACATATTTGTTTTTGTATTTTTTGTCCAAAATGGCTCTTTCAACATTTAAGTTGCCGACCTCTGCTGTAGGAGGACCAAAACCTTCCTAATTGTTCCACTGTTTAATATGTTTCTGTGTATGCGTCACTGATGACAGTATTTAGCCAGCGCCGTTTTGTCCTACTAATTTCAGCAGCCCTTGAACTCACCGTTATGTGGACTGTTACTCCACGTTTTGTTTACATGTAGAACTTTCTCCGACGCTGCCACAGAAAGACGTGTTTTATTCCAATCCTTTGTCTCATTTTGTCCACCAAACCTTTTATGCTGTGCGTGAATGTACAAAGGTGAACTTTGTTGATGTGCTAATTGTGTGGATTGCTAATCAGACATATTTGGTCACTGCATGACTGCAAGCGAATCGATGCTAACATGCTATTTAGGCTAGCTGTATGTACATATTGCATCATTATGCCTCATTTGTAGCTATATTTCAGCTCATTCAATTTCCTTTACTTATGTCCTTTGTGTATTTAGTTTATTTGTCCATGCCTCATGATCATACTTGCCAACCTTGAGACCTCCGATTTCGGGAGGTGTGGAGGGTGGGGGGGTGTGGTCGGGGGTGGGGCGGAGGCATGGTTGGGGCGGGGGGCGTGGTTAAGAGGGGAGGAATATATTTACATCTACAATTCACCAACTCGAGTATTTCATATATATTTCATATATATATATATATATAGATAGATAGATGGATGAAATACTTGACTTTTAGTGAATTATAGCTATATATATTTATTTTTTTATATATATAGATAAAATAAATAGTTGAATTTCAGACGGCACCTATCAAATACACAGTAATAAAAACACAGTTATTCTACTAACTGTAATGTGCTTGCTGGTTACTAAAAAACAACAACAACACTTACCTTTCACTGTTTAAGTAACCTTTGTTCTGCCATTTATTTCTTCATTTTGCTCGTCGACTGTGTAATATATTGGGTTGGGGTCAATAATCAGGCGGGGTGATGAAGTTATGTCTCTTTACTGTAGGCTTCAGAACAGACTCCCTCCCTTGCCGTCAGGTGCGGAACACCACGTAAATCGTTGGCCAATCAAAAAGCAACCCCATAACTCTATAGCCAACATTCACCAGGAGATGGCAACAGACAACATAGAATCACTCTGTTACAGACGGCGTCGCCATGGCTGTAACTTCCTTGTTCTTCTGCTTCGTCTCCTTGTGTGTGCAGTTTTTTATTCAAATCCGTAGATGTTGTAACGTAATTGGGCAGGCAAGCTGTGTAAATAGTGGGAAAGCGGACGTGAAAACAAGCTGTCCCCACTCAGGTCCGCGAGGAGCTGGAGGGGGCGTGGCCTCCAGCCCTGGCTGAATTTCGGGATAAAATTTCTTCTGGGAGATTTTTGGGAGAGGCGCTGAATTTCGGGAGTCTGCCAGAAAATCCGGGAGGGTTGGCAAGTATGCTCATGACACATTATCTGTATGTAATATTGGCTGCATTTCTGATCGTTGTTTGTGTGCCATGTTGTTCCAGACCAAAGCAAATGTTATTCAGCTTGCAAAGATTGTAATAGATCCATTAGAAGAAGACAGCCTGCCTTATCCTTAAACTTGGACACACACACATCTATTCCTGGTAATTTACAGGAGTTATCTCAACCTCTGAGAAGTGTTACTAATGTTTTCCAATGTTGTAAAAATGTGTAGAATAAATATTACATTTTAACATTTCTGTCAAAGAAGATTTGCATCAGCCTGCGACACATAGTCATTTTGATAGTAGGCTATTATAGACCCTTACATTATGTATTGCCTTCATTATAACACTTATAGAAGACTTTTAAAGTCATTTTGAGAGTAGGCTAATACAGTTAACACTTATATTTGACTTTAAATATTTTGCCGCTCATGACTGATTATTTTTTTGTATTTGTGATCCAATATGGCTCTTTTAACATTTTGGGTGTGCTAGCACTACTAAAAATTTAAGTGTGACAGCTCTGTGTTGCAGGATTCTTTTCAGGACCGACGAACTGTGGCCAAGCATGTTGCCAAGTGTACAATGTTATATTTTCAATTTGCAAATGTGTTTTTACTTCCTTCCTCTCCCTGCTTCTGGCTTGTCTCTGGCTTTCCAGCTCCTCTCCTGCGGTCATCAACAAAGCAAATAAAGAGACAGGTGATTAGATAACTCGTTCCAGCTGAGGTATCCACTCACCTGTTATCTGCTTCACAGCCGGCTCCTGCACGTGCTCTGCCCGCAGGTGAGGCGTGGACCACGCCCCTTCCACACTAAGATTTTCCCATACATTCATGCACAAAAACGTTACAAAAAATAGGTTTCTCATAGTCATTCACATTGACATCCCACTGGGTTGTGAGTTTTTCCTTGCCCTGATGTGGGCTCTGAACCGAGGATGTCAGTGTGGCTTGTGCAGCCCTTTGAGACACTTGTGATTTAGGGCTATATAAATAAACATTGATTGAGTTATTGATTGATATTCATGACGCACCACATGACACATTTAATTGATTTTTTTAAAGATTTTTTGTTACAGGAAGGCAACACCTTGCCTTCCAGATTAATTAGGTTAAGGTGAAACTCAAACAATTTGGACATTGTGTAAAAGTCTATATATTTGAGCAATTGAACTTCAAATGTGAAACTTTGTGATATAAACTCATTACATAAAAATTATATATATATATATACATATATATATTTGTGTACGTATATATATGTATGTATGTATACACATTTATATATTTTGTGTACATATATGTATGTATGTATACATATAGGCTTCACGGTGGCAGAGGGGTTAGTGCGTCTGCCTCACAATACGAAGTTCCTGCAGTCCTGGGTTCAAATCCAGGCTCGGGATCTTTCTGTGTGGAGTTTGCATGTTCTCCCCGTGAATGCGTGGGTTCCCTCCGGGTACTCCGGCTTCCTCCCACTTCCAAAGACATGCACCTGGGGATAGGTTGATTGGCAACACTAAATTGGCCCTAGTGTGTGAATGTGAGTGTGAATGTTGTCTGTCTATCTGTGTTGGCCCTGCGATGAGGTGGCGACTTGTCCAGGGTGTACCCTGCCTTCCGCCCGATTGTAGCTGAGATAGGCGCCAGCGCCCCCCGCGACCCCGAAAGGGAATAAGCGGTAGAAAATGGATGGATGGATGGATGTATACATATATATTTGTGTACATATAATAATATATATATATGTGTATATATATATATATATGTGTGTGTATATATATATATACATATATATGTGTGTGTGTGTGTATATATATATATTTATATATATATATATATATATATATCCATCCATCCATCCATTCATCCGCTTATCCGAGGTCGGGTCGCGGGGGCAACAGCCTAAGCAGGGAAACCCAGACTTCCCTTTCCCCAGCCACTTCGTCTAGCTCTTCCCGGGGGATCCCGAGGCGTTCCCAGGCCAGCCGGGAGACATAGTCTTCCCAACGTGTCCTGGGTCTTCCCCGTGGCCTCCTACCGGTTGGACGTGCCCTAAACACCTCCCTAGGGAGGCGTTCGGGTGGCATCCTGACCAGATGCCCGAACCACCTCATCTGGCTCCTCTCGATGTGGAGGAGCAGCGGCTTTACTTTGAGTTCCTCCCAGATGACAGAGCTTCTCACCCTATCTCTAAGGGAGAGCCCCGCCACCCGGCGGAGGAAACTCATTTCGGCCGCTTGTACCCGTGATCTTATCCTTTCGGTCATGACCCAAAGCTCATGATGGGAATGTAGATGGACTGGTAAATTGAGAGCTTTGCCTTCCGGCTCAGCTCCTTCTTCACCACAACGGATCGCTACAACGTCCGCATTACTGAAGACGCCGCACCGATCCGCCTGTCGATCTCACGATCCACTCTTCCCCCACTCGTGAACAAGACTCCTAGGTCCTTGAACTCCTCCACTTGGGGCAGGGTCTCCTCCCCAACCCAGAGATGGCATTCCACCCTTTTCCGGGCGAGAACCATGGACTCGGACTTGGAGGTGCTGATTCTCATTCCGGTCGCTTCATATATATATACAAACAGGCCAAAGGTTTGGACACACCTCATTCATAGAGTTTTCTTTATTTTCATGATTATTTACATTGTAGATTGTCACTGAAGGCAACACAACTATAAACCCTGTGAAGTGAAAACCCTTTCAGGTGACTATCTCTTGAAGCTCATCGAGAGAATGCTAAGAGTGTGCAAAAAAAGTAATCAGAGCAAAAGGTGGCTATTTTGAAGAAACTAAAATATAAAACATGTTTTCAGTTATTTCACCATTTTTGTTAAGTACATAACTCCACGTGTTCATTCATAGTTTCGACGCCTTCCGTGACAATCGACAATGTAAATAGTCATCAAAATAAAGAAAACGCATTGAATGAGGAGAAGGTGTGTCCAAACTTTTGACCCGTATTGTATATGTCCAGCTTTTATTTGTTATAATATTCAAGATCATGAGTTACAGTTTTTGAAAACCCACAATTTTCACAAATTTTCTCTTTGAGGATTTCATAAGCTGTACGTCATAATTACGTTGAAAAAAAAAAAAGGCTTGAAATATCTTGAGTTGCATATTGCAACCTACTCAGTGGCCTTGTGGTTAGAGTGTCCGCCTTGAGATCGGTAGGTCGTGAGTTCAAACCCTGGCCGAGTCATACTAAAGACTATAAAAATGGGAGCCATTACCTCCTTGCTTGGCACTCAGCAACAAGGATTGGAATTGGGGGTTAAATCAGCAAAAAATGATACCCGGGCGTGGCCACCGCTGCTGCTCACTGCTCCCTCACCTCCCAGGGGGTGATAAAAGGGTGATGGGTCAAATGCAGAGAATAATTTCGCCACACCTAGTGTGTGTGTGACAATCATTGGTACTTTAATTTTAACTTTTGTGAGCTTATGTCATATCTTTTTCAGAAAGTAAGCCGTTACTTTCTCCAACGCTTTAAATCCAGCGGCTTATAAAACGGTGCATCTAATATACAGATTGTTCTTGTTGACAGCAGGAAATTTTTGGACTAGTTAACGGACTGGCTGCCAGCTAGAGATTAGCGCTCTAGTTGCCAGCTAGAGATTAGCGGGCTAGTTTCCAGCTAGCGATTAGTGCCCCCAAAGTCTGTTGGCAATTAACGCACTAGTTGCCATAAAGCGATTAGCGCTTTAGCCGAAAGCTATCGATTAGTGTGCTAGCTGCCTGATAGCAATCAACACACTGATTTAAAGGGAGCAATTAGCGCTTTAGCTGCCAGCTAGCGGTTAGTGAGCTGGTTGCCAGATGGCGCTTAGCAATCTGCACACTAGTTGCCAGCTAGCCATTAGTGTTCCAGTTGTCAGCTGGCTGTTAACGCACTGGCTGCCAGGTAGCGATTAGCGCTCTAGCTAGTAATTAATGCTCCAGTTGCCAACAAGCAATTTGCAGATTAGTTGCTGACAAACAAATAATCCAGTAGTTGCCAGGTAACGATTAGTGTGCTAGTTACCAGCTGGCGCCTTGCAATTGGCACGCTAGTTGCCAGATTGCGATTAGCAGGCTAGTTTCTACCAAGCGATTAGAGAGCTCGTTGCCAGCAAGTGATTTGCGGTCTAGTTGCTATATACTCTAGCAGGGGTCGGCAACACGCGGGTCCGGATCACTCTGATTTGGCTCGGCTGCGAAACTGCCGACCCCAATGACTATTCCGTGAGGTTTCCGGATTTTAGTGCCTCTCTCAGAAATTTGCCTGGGGATGACATTCTTCAATTTTCACCTGGACTACAATACGGAGGGAGGGTGCGCAGTAATTGCAATGTCTTTAACCTCTTCTACAACATGTCGTCGCGCTCGCTTTTAGATCACGCGATCTGCGTGTCGACTGGTCATTTTATGTTCATCGGCACTGTAACACAACATAAACACAAAAGAACAAATACCCAGAATTCCATGCATCCCTACTTTTCCGGGCTACATTAGCACCAAACCCTGCCCCCTCCAACCCCGCCCACCTCAACCGACGCACGGAGGGGATGGGGGGATTTGGTGCTAGCGGGGTGTATATTGCAGCCTGGAAGAGTGGGATGCATGGGATTCTGGGTATTTGTTATTTTGTGTTTAAGTTGTGTTACAGTGCGGATATTCTCCCACAATTTGTTTGTCATTCTTGTTTGGTGTGGGTTCACAGTGTGGCGCATATTAGTAAGAGTGTTAAAGTTGTTTATATCACAACCCTCAGTGTAACCTGTATGACTGTTGAACAAGTATGCCTTGCAATCGTTTGCGTGTGACAGCAGAAGCCTTGTACGACATGTGATTTGACGTGTTGTAGAGGACATCAGAGGCAGCACCTTCATAGGTTGCCCTTATTACTGTTAAACGAGGGAAGTTCTGCAAACTCTCGCGAGAATGGTTGATCTGACATTCGGTAGTCTCTCGGAATATTCGGGGACGGTTGGCAAGTGTGATGCTGTCAAGCGGCATTCATAAAAAACTCGCAGGCCCCACTATCAGTAAATGTTCATATTAAAGTGCGAGCCGCATGTCTGAGACCCCTGGTTTATACATAGCACAAAGTAAATAACACTCTGTATGCAGTGTTATTTCATTTTAAATTTCAAAAGAGTTTGGTGAAACGGGTCCAAAGGGCTCTTTGAGTGGTAAAGGTTGCCGACCCCTGCTCTATAGTGATTAGCAGCACTATTGCTATTGTTTGACTACTGCATCTTAGTATTGCACAATAACAAGGTAGCTTTATGACCAGTTTACTATAAAACACAACTTTTTATAAGATATATAAGATCAGTTAGGGGGTCCTTGGCCTGGACAACATTGAAGACCCCTGGTTTAGAGCAAAATTTAGATGGTTAGGGTCCGCCAGGCCCATCGCAAAAGGACTCCAAAGGAGCGCCCCCTAGGGAAAAAAAAAACAGACTGCTTGTAACTTCCGTTAGCAATGTCATAGAGACATGAAACAAAAACCTCTATGTAGGGCTGACTTACACCTAGATTTCATAATTTTACTTTCTAGGGCAAAAATCAACAAAAATTTTGCAAAAACCATTCAAAGCTAAATTTTTGCAGAAAATGCTAATTTTTCCTCTTTGAGCTGTAAATTGACCCCCTTAAAATGCTTCAAAATTTACCAAACTTGGCACACACCTCAGGACTGGCAGAAATTGGGATCTAATGGGAAAAATAAAAAACCCAAAACTCAAAATTGCGTTCTAGTGCAATTTTTGAATAAAACAGAAAAAACTGCTCCAAGGAAGAAAACACAGACAAAACTGCTTGTAACTTCCTGTAGGAATGCCGGAAAGACATGAAACAAAAACCTCTATGTAGGTCTCACTTAGACCTACTTTTCAATAATTGACATCCTGCAGCAAAAATCAACAGGAAGTTAAAAATTACCCCTTTAAAATAAAAGTTTTGTAAAAACCTGTCACCTTTTTTCAAACATTATCTCCTCTGAGGGCATTTGTCGTGTCAGCTTCGAACTCGCACAGGAGAGAGATTGAACCCTGATTAAATGTTTTTATCAAAAGTTTGATTAAAAGTTTTGATTACTGCTCCGGTTTTGATTTTACGCGCCTTCAAAGAACCCCTACGCAAAATTTGGCCTCTTTAAACTGTAATTTGACCCCCTTAAAATGCTTCAAAGTGAAAGTTAAAGCTCTACTATGCAAAGCGAAAGCCATTTATCAACAACACCCACAAACGCCGATCTGTAATTTGACCCTCTTAACATGCTTCAAAACTCACGAAATTTTACACATACATCAGGACTGGCGAAAATTGCCATCTAATAAAAAAACGAACCCCAAAAATCTAAATTGCGCTTTAGCGCCCCCTAGGGAAAAAAAACCCAGACAAAACTGCATGTAACTTCTGTTAGGAATGTTGAAGAGACATGAAACAAAAATATCTATGTAGGTCTGACTTAAACCAGTGCTTGGGTTGCGGGGGCAGCAGCCAAAGGCGGACCCGGCCAATGCTGCTTGCAGCTTTAATTTTTAGTTGTTGTTGTTTTTTTACCAACTTTTGATGGGTATGTGCATTATTCTCAGGTTTTCGAAATGTTTTGAGTTAGTGTTTAATAATTATATCTAATCTACTTTGTGTTTAACAGTATAAACCTTGTCAAATGATCTGAAGGCATGTGTTCATCTCAAAGATTACTATCAAGGCTCAGGTCAGGCTGATTACAAAATAATTCATTAAATATACTGCAAAAGAATGGACTCATAAATAACCACACTTACGCAAGGCCGGAATGAATGAATTCTAACTGCATTAATAATGAATGATAATAATATTTTTTCCCCCAAATTAGAAATAAAGAATACATTTAGTAAGAAAAGTTACAGTACTTTTTTTAATACATAATATTTCCAGGCTTTCGAGGGCCAAATAAAATGAAGTGGTGGGCCACATCTGCCCCCCGGGCCTTGAGTTTGACACCTGTGCTCTTGTGGGGTCTCGCAGCCCAACAATGGGCCTCGGTGCCGCGCGAAATTCCGGTATCTCTGAAATATTTTCGCACCCCCTGCCGTGGGAGCGCGCATGGGGGCGGAGCTACGTGTCTTGTTCAGACAGTGGCACAACTTCCGTGTTATTAGTGATGTCAATGATACAAAATGTGGATTATTACGATCATGCTTGGATTGTCAAAAATGTTGTTGGTGTAACATGCGACATTCCTACCCGAATGAGTGCTTTTTGATCATCTGTACATTACGTGTCGTATTTTATTCACAGTCGCCTGTTGGTCTGTTCTAAAAATTGCTCAAAAAGCAGCACTTACCAGTGAGCTGCCTCTATTTTTTAAATTGTATTTATTTACTAGCAAGCTGGTCTCGCTTTGCTCGACATATTTAATGCTAAGAGAAACAAAACTCAAATAGAATTTGAAAACCCAAGAAAATATTTTAAAGACTTGGTCTTCACTTGTTTAAATACATTTATTTATTTTTTTACTTTGCTTCTTATAACTTTCAGAAAGACAACTTTAGAGAAAAAATACAACCTTAAACATGATTTTAGGATTTTTAAACACATATACTTTTTTACCTTTTAAATTTCTTCCTCTTCTTTCCTGACAATTTAAATCAATGTTCAAGTCTTTTTTTTTTTATTGTAAAGAATAATAAATACATTTTAATTTAATTCTTCATTTTAACTTCTGTTTTTTCAACGAAGAATATTTGTGAAATATTTCTTCAAACTTATTATGATTAAAATAAAATAAAAATATTCTGGCAAATCTATAAAATTTGTAGAATCAAATTTAAATCTTATTTCAAAGTCTTTTGAATTTATTTTAAAATTTTTGTTCTGGAAAATCTAGAAGAAATAATGATTTGTCTTTGTTAGAAATATAGCTTGGTCCATTTGTTATATATTCTAATAAAGTGCAAATTGGATTTTAACCTTTTTAAAGCATGTCATCAAAATTTTAAAATTAATCTTAATCAGGAAAAAATACTAATGATGTTCCATAATTATTTTATTTATTATTATTTTTTTTTCCAAAAAGATTCGAATTAGCTAGTATTTCTCTTAATTTTTTTCGGTTGAATTTTATATTTTAAAGAGTCGAAATTGAAAAAAAACGGTTTCGAAATTTAATTTTCTTTTTTTTGTGTGTGTTTTCTCCTCTTTTAAACCGTTCAATTAAGTGTCTTATTCATCATTTATTCTCTACAAAAAAACCTTCCGGAATGACACAGAAATGCCCATTTATATATATATATATATATATATATATATATATATATATATATATATATATATATATATATATATATAGCACGCCAGCTTTCTGAGGCATCACTTGTGCACGCCAGTTTTCCGAGACTCTGTATTTAGTTAGCGCAGGCAGCATGAAGCAGGGCTTTTATTGTGAAGATAGGAAATGTGCAGTCGGCCTTTAGAGTTTTGACGGAAGGTACGGCGCGAGAGTCTGTTGAAATAAAAAGTGTTTCTTGCCTTCCTCTCGGTCATATTTTCATAATAATGATCTTGCAGCAGCCAGCGTCATCTCACAAGACCCTCCGGTACCGTGAATGTCATTTAAGTGACGTCTTGGTGAAGATTGATGATCACTAATTTTTAGGTCTATTTTTTTTAAAAGCCTGGCAGGAGATCGACTGACACACCCCCCGCGGTCGACTGGTAGCTCGCGATCGACGTAATGGGCACCCCTGATCTAGATCAACATTAGGGGAAAAAAATGGAAAAAACACAAAATATGCAATATTTTCACCCAATAACTTTTAGGTGGAATATTTGAGATTATATAATAATTGGAGCCTTCATTTTGGATTTTGATTCATTTTTATTTTTTGAGCAGTGACACTTAAAAACAAACCACACTAAAATAATTGAGGATCTAAAAATGTCCTGCTCATTAAAGTGTTAAAAAATAAATAATACATTTTTTTACTGTTTAATTTTAGCACAATAATCTCGAGATCAACCTCAGATATATCTGTAAATTTTAAGTTTTATTGTTGTTTAGGTTTTGTTTGTTTGTTTTAGGCCCTTCTTTAAAAAAAAACAGCTCGTTTTTTATATGGCAAAACACAAAATATGCAACATTTTCCCCCAAAAAATATTTCAAAGTGGAATATTTAGTGTGACGTAATCGGAGCCTTGGATAGGTCAATAATTCAAAATGACATTGATTTTGATTCATTATTATTTTATAAAGAAAGAAACAGCCTGCATGGCAGCTTTGTGTTGCAAGAGTAAGAATTGCAACAATTTCTTGTTACATTTCACCTGTTTGCTCTTTTATACCATTTTTTATGTTTTTAAATTTTTTTCAATTCTATTCTTAAAATGTGCCGTGGGGCCGGTAAAAAATAACCCGCGGGCCGCAAATGGCCCCCGGGGCGCACTTTGGACACCCCCTGGTTCAACAGTACAGGTTATACATATTAACAATCGTACAATTACAAAAACAAAATAAAATAAAAATAATGACCGAAAAAGGAATAAGCTTTTACATCTGATGGACAAGTTTGGGTTTGGAGGTTGCCAGGACAACGGTACATTTCGGACTGCATTGTGCCAGGTGTGAAATTTGGTAAAGGAGAAAATATGGTATGGGGGGGGGTTGTTTTTTTTAGGAGTTGGGCTTGGCCCCTTAGTTCCAGTGAACTTGAACTTTGACTGTTCCAGGATACCAAAACATTTTGAACAATTCCATGCTTCCAACCTTGTGGGAACAGTTAGGAGCGATCCCCTTCCTATTATAACATGACTGTGCACCAGTGCACAAAGCAAGGGCCAGAAAAACATTGATGATGTGGATGAACTTGACTGGCCTGCACAGAGTCCTGACCTGAACCCGATAGAACACCTTTGGGATGAATTAGAACGAGGACCGAGAGCCAGGCCTTCTTGTGACCTCACCAATGCGCTTTTGGAAGAATGATGGAAAATTCCTATAAAGACACTCCGCAACCTTGTGGACAGCCTTCCCAGAAGAGTTGAAGCTGTAATAGCTGCAAAAGGTGGACCCACATCATATTGAACCCGATGGGTTAGGAATGGGATGGCACTTCAAGTTCACATGTGAGTCAAGGCAGGTGGCCAAATACTTTTGGTAATATAGTGTATTTCCTAACGATCAGGAAACACTGTTTTTTTTAACACGTACCTTGCACCTCTGCTGCTGTGAGAGACAAAGCAGGTGTTTGTGGTTTTCAGCGTCGCGTTGTCTCTGCGTAGTGGAAACTTGCGATCTGATGATGTCGGGCTGCTGCTGCGGTAACTCTTTCAGGCAAATTTATCCAAATGATGCATGTTCATGCTCACTTGTTCTCAAGTTTCCTATAATCATTGTATTTATTTTTTTCCATTTTAAGCAATATTTCCCATTTTCCCCTATATGAGTGATATTTCTTTATGTATATATTATGTCATTGTCTATTGCCAATGTGTGCTACCATAAACCAGTGGTTCTCAACCTTTTTTCAGTGATGTACCCCCTGTGAACATTTTTTTAAATTCAAATACCCCCTAATCAGAGCAAAGCATTTTTGGTTGAAAAAAAGAGATAAAGAAGTAAAATACAGCACTGTGTTATCAGTTTGTGATTTATTAAATTGTATAACAGTGCAAAATATTGCTCATTTGTAGTGGTCTTTCTTGAACTATTTGGAAAAAAAGATATAAAACTTGTTGACGAATAAACAAGTGATTCAATTATAAATAAAGATTTTTACACATAAAAGTAATCATCAACTTAAAGTGCCCTCTTTGGGGATTGTAATAGAGATCCATCTGGATTCATGAACTTAATTCTAAACATTTCTTCACAAAAAAATAAATCTTTAACATCAATATTTATGGAACATGTCCACAAAAAATCTAACTGTCAACACTGAATATTGCATTTTTGCTTTTCTTTTCTCAGTTTATGAACTTACATTCATATTTTGTTGAAGTATTATTCAATAGATATATTTATAAAGGATTTTTTAATTGTTGCTATTTTTAGAATACCGTATTTCCTTGAATTGCCGCCGGGGCGCTAATTAATTTAAAACCTCTTCTCACTCCTGCGCTTACCAAAGGCATGCGGTAAAAGTAAGCATGCGCTAATTATTTTAAAACCTCTTCTCATCCCGGAACTTACCAAAGGCATGAAGTAAAAATTTGAGTGTGATGTAAGCCTGGACCTTAAATCCTACTGAATAGCTCTTAATATTCTTCCCTTTATGCGATTTCAAATTACCGGTATTGAAATCAGCCTCTTCCATTTTGAAAATGATGACAGGGGAAGTGTCACTCGTGATGTCACGAGTTTGACCAGGCGGTAATACTAAGCATGCGCTAATTATTTTGGGAAGCGAGTTTGACCCGGCAGTAATTCAAGGCAGGCGCATACTATATGTCCTGCGGCAATTCAAGGAAATACGGTATTTTCAAAAAAATCTCACGTACCCTTTGACATACCTCCAAGTACCCCCAGGGGTACGGGTACCCCCATTTGAGAACCACTGCCATTAACAATGTTTTTTTTTTTTCAACATACCGTACAGTGGGAGAGTGGCCGTGCGCAACCGCAGGGTCTCTGGTTCAATCCCCACCTAGTACCAACCTCGTCACGTCCGTTGTGTCCTTGAGCAAGACAAGTCACCCTTGCTCCTGATGGGTGCTGGTTAGCGCCTTGCATGGCAGCTCCCTCCATCAGTGTGTGAATGTGTGTGTGAATGGGTAAATGTGGAAGTAGTGTCAAAGCGCTTTGAGTACCTTGAAAGTAGAAAAGCGCTATACAAGTACAACCCATTTATTTATTTATTTATTAGATTAAGAGCTATTCAGTAGGATTTAAGGTCCAAGCTTACATCACACTCAAATTTTTACTGCATACCTTTGGTAAGTGCCAGAGTGAGAAGAGGTTTTAAAATAATTAGCGCATGCTTACTTTTACCGCATGCCTTTGGTAAGCACAGGAGTAAGAAGAGGTTTTAAATTAATTAGCGCATGCTTACTTTTACCGCATGCCTTTGGTAAGTGCAGGAGTGAGAAGAGGTTTTAAATTAATTAGCGCATGCTTACTTTTACCGCATGCCTTTGGTAAGCACAGGAGTAAGAAGAGGTTTTAAATTAATTAGCGCATGCTTACTTTTATCGCATGCCTTTGGCAAGCGCAGGAGTGAGAAGAGGTTTTAAATTAATTAGCGCATGCTTACTTTTACCGCATGCCTTTGGTAAGCGCAGGAGTGATAAGAGGTTTTAAATTAATTAGCGCATGCTTACTTTTACCGCATGCCTTTGATAAGCGCAGGAGTGAGAAGAGGTTTTTAAAAAATGAGCGCATGCTTACTTTTACCGCATGCCTTTGGTAAGCGCAGGAGTGAGAAGAGGTTTTAAAGTAATTAGCGCATGCTTACTTTTATCGCAAGCCTTTGGTAAGCGCAGGAGTGAGAAGAGGTTTTAAATTAATTAGCGCATGCTTACTTTTACCGCATGCTTTTGGTAAGCGCAGGATTGAGAAGAGGTTTTAAATTAATTAGCGCAAGCTTACTTTTACCGCATGCCTTTGGTAAGCGCAGGAATGAGAAGAGGTTTTAAAATAATTAGCGCATGCTTACTTTTACCGCATGCCTTTGGTAAGCGCAGGACTGAGAAGAGGTTTTAAATTAATTAGCGCATGCTTACTTTTATCGCATGCCTTTGGTAAGCGCAGGAGTGAGAAGAGGTTTTCAATTAATTAGCGCATGATTACTTTTACCACATGCCTTTGGTAAGCGCAGGAGTGAGAAGAGGTTTTAAATTAATTAGCGCTTGCTTACTTTTACCGCATGCCTTTGGTAAACGCAGGAGTGAGAAGAGGTTTTGAAATAATTAGCGCATGCTTACTTTTACCGCATGCCTTTGGTAAACGCAGGAGTGAGAAGAGGTTTTGAAATAATTAGCGCATGCTTACTTTTACCGCATGCCTTTGGTAAGCGCAGGACTGAGAAGAGGTTTTAAATGAATTAGCGCATGCTTACTTTCACCGCATGCCTTTGGTAGGCGCAGGACTGAGAAGAGGTTTTAAATTAATTAGCGCATGCTTACTTTTACTGCATGCCTTTGGTAAGCGCAGGAGTGAGAAGAGGTTTTGAAATAATTAGCGCATGCTTACTTTTATCGCATGCCTTTGGTAAGCGCAGGAGTGAGAAGAGGTTTTAAATTAATTAGCGCATGATTACTTTTACCGCATGCCTTTGGTAAGCGCAGGAGTGAGAAGAGGTTTTAAATTAATTAGCGCATGATTACTTTTACCGCATGCCTTTGGTAAGCGCAGGAGTGAGAAGAGGTTTTGAAATAATTAGCGCATGCTCACTTTTACCGCATGCCTTTGGTAAGCGCAGGAGTGAGAAGAGGTTTTGAAATAATTAGCGCATGCTTACTTTTATCGCATGCCTTTGGTAAGCGCAGGAGTGAGAAGAGGTTTTAAATTAATTAGCGCATGATTACTTTTACCGCATGCCTTTGGTAAGCGCAGGAGTGAGAAGAGGTTTTAAATTAATTAGCGCATGATTACTTTTACCGCATGCCTTTGGTAAGCGCAGGAGTGAGAAGAGGTTTTGAAATAATTAGCGCATGCTCACTTTTACCGCATGCCTTTGGTAAGCGCAGGAGTGAGAAGAGGTTTTAAATTAATTAGCGCCCTGGCGGCAATTCAAGGAAATACGGTAGTCAGAAAATGACAAAATATAACTGCAGTAAAATTATGTGAAATAAAATAAAAAATAATAATAAATAAAATAACAGCAATTGTGGTGTTATAATAATATATTATGATATAATAATAATAGTAATAATAACACAAGTAAGAATGTTATGCATTAAAGCCTGCAATGGTCAGTTACGTCCACTAGGGAGTGCTGTAGTGTTAAATTAGTACCACTCATTCTTACTGCTGTACTGACATTAAATGTATCATGGCACTACTTTCAATCACATTGTTGATGATTAAAGCTGCATGGGGGCCTTTCATGGGAATAGCAAGACATTAAATGGAAGTCGTTTGAGTAAAAGAACATTTAAAAAAAAATAAAACATTTAACTTATGCTGTTCTTCATTATTGAAAGTGTGACATTGACTCATGAGGCCCAACGATTGCACATCCTGTTCCAAGTAGGTATGACATACTAGTTAATGACTGATAGCGGTCGGGTCATGCAAGCATGTGTGTGTCTGTGTGTGTGTGGGTGTGTGTGTGTGTGTGTGTGTGTGTGTGTGTGTGTGTGTGTGTGCGTGTGTGTGTGTGTGTGTGTGTGTGTTTGAACAGATGCTATGTGAGCAACAGATGCTAATATGTGGAGACCACATAGGGTTTCGCCACACGCACTTCGAAAATAAGACCCTCAAATGCATCAGCCCAACGGCGACCTTTGACCCTGAGGTCACGGCGCTCTCACCCCTCCCTGCGCCCTGGGCTCGCTGCGCGCACAGTGACTCAGTTCGGTGACTAACTAAAAATGAAGACATTTCAATGGCTGAGTGATCATTAATTACATTTGCTGCATTCTTTTAAGAATAACACATCATTTTGTCTTTTATGTATCAGGAAAAAAAATTCCTGGGGTTCTTGAACACAACGCCAGGCGTGTCCAAACTGCGGCAACTACAGTGGGGGAAAAAAGTATTTAGTCAGCCACCGATTGTGCAAGTTCTCCCACTTAAAATGATGACAGAGGTCTGTAATTTTCATCATAGGTACACTTCAACTGGGAGAGACAGAATGTGAGAAAAAAAATCCAGGAATTCACATTGTAGGAATTTTATAGAATGTATTTGTAAATTATGGTGGAAAATAAGTATTTGGTCAACCATTCAAAGCTCTCACTGATGGAAGGAGGTTTTGGCTCAAAATCTCACGATACATGGCCCCATTCACTCTTTCCTTAACACGGATCAATCGTCCTGTTCCCTTAGCAGAAAAACAGCCCCAAAGCATGATGTTTCCACCCCCATGCTTCACAGTAGGTATGGTGTTCTTGGGATGCAACTCAGTATTCTTCTTCCTCCAAACACGACGAGTTGAGTTTGTACCAAAAAGTTCTATTTTGTTTTCATCTGACCACATGACATTCTCCCAATCCTCTGCTGTATCATCCATGTATCCATTTTGGTATAATAACACAGTTAGTCACCTTTAATCCAATGTAGTAATGCTGCCTGAGGCAGCAATACTGAACACGTTCTGATTAGTTTGGTCAATACTACTGCAGTATTGATGCGTTATAATTTTTTAAAGTAATTTTCATGCTTGAAAATGCTTATTTTACACCAAAATGTTTGACAATATGCTAAAAGAAAATTGCTATTTTGTCATGTTTTGTGGTCACATTCTGTTTGGTTTTTGGACTCATTGGGCACTCTTCTTTGTTTTGTCACCATGACTACCATTAGTTTTCACCTGTCATGTCACACACCTGGTTCATTTGAACTCACACACCTGTTTTCAAGCACCACAGCACTATTTAAGCCTGTAGTTGCCAGACACAAAGCCTGGCGATATCTTTCTCTACACACCCTTCCTCCATGCTGATGATCCATGCTCTTTTCTCGTTCCCCGTAAGTTTTGTTATTAATGCCATAGTTTAAAAGTTTGGTTTTATGTCCATAGTTTTTGTTGTAGTAATAGTTTTGTTTCATAGCCAAATTTTTGTACCTCCTCTGTTTGTTCCTTTTTGAGTTCAGATTAAAATATGTCATTACCTTTACATCGTGTCCGATCCAGTCGCTTTGCACCTCGGGAAAACAAACCACACCATAGTCCACGCCTTGACATATTTTGTGAAACCGCAATAGTTGAAGTATGATGTAGCGAAGGGTGATTGTAGTAAAGGGGTGTCAAACTCATTTTAGCTCAGGGGCCACATTAAGGAAAATCTATTCCCAAGTGGGCCGGACTGGTAAAATCAGTGCATGAAAACTTAAAAGTAAAGACAACTTCAGATTGTTTTCTTTTTTAAAGACAACCTAAAAATTTACAAATCGTAATGTTGTTGTTGTTGTTTTTTTTTACACTTACATGTTTCAGTTAACAGTATTCTATCTTCCTTTGTCGTTATTTGTACTTTCTTAATAAATGATGTTATAATGTTCATCAGTCTAATAAGTGGAATTTAGTCTGGCAGAGTTTTAAAATGCTCACATTGGGGTTCATTTTTTATCTATCAGAAAATGGATTTAATAATGATAATATCAGAATCCAATTACAGGATGTTATTATTGTACTTTACCCATTTTCCTCAACTGATGTACAAACATCATGTGGATTATTCTGTACATTCGTAGCATTATCTACAACAAAACTTGTGAATCTGGGCTTAGTTCATGAATCACACATAAAGTTGAAGAGGGACCCAAATTATTTCAGCATATTTATGTGCACCCAGATTATGTCCCCAGTCCTCTATCGTATGGCGGTATAGCTCGGTTGGTAGAGTGACCCTGCTAGCAACTTGAGGGTTACAAGTTCGATCCCCGCTTTTGCTATCCTAGTCACTGCCGTTGTGTCCTTGGGCAAGACACTTTACCCACCTGCTCCCAGTGCCACCCACACTGGTTTAAATGTAACTTAGATATTGGGTTTCACTATGTAAAAGCGCTTTGAGTCATTAGAGAAAAGCGCTATATAAATATAATTTATTTCACTATCTTAACAGGGCACATAGCTCCACCCCCTCTGAAGTTATGCACGCTCTAGCGACAGAGGACACAAATAGTTGCGATTGTGACATTCAGTGGGTACATTTAAAACAGCAGGAAATTTCATTCAAAAATGTCATCTTATTTTTATACTCAGCGGAGCCGGCGAACGAGCAGCGGGGCAGGGCACGCTCGAGCCCGGCCCAAGATGGCGGCGAGGAGGCGACGGATGCGGCCGAGTGGAGAGGCGGGGCGTGCCGGGAGCGACGCCGCAGTCAGGTGCAGGTGTGTGGATCGCGCACCGGTACACAATTTACTTATTTCCTCGCCATGTATAAAAGGTGAGAAGGAAGAGAGATCGGGGCAGAATGAGAAAGAGAACCCGCAGCAGTACCTGACAAGCGAAAACAACAGAGAGCAAGACGACGACGAAGAGGGCGGCTGAAAAGCAACGGAGGAGCAAGCAGCAGAGAAGGAGCTGAAAAGCGACCAGACCTGAAGACAAAGCTTATTTGAAAAAATAAACAAAAGTCGAACCTGCTCAGCAATGTCCTTCCTTGATGGTCCGTGAAACCCACACGACGACAGCAAGCGACTGTCACATCAGCAGACTCATCTCACGGGCCAGATAAAACCCGTTCGTGGGCCTGATCCGGCCCGCGGCCTGTACGTTAGACACCCATACTGTAACATTAATAAGTTTAACAACAATAATATTAACTAGATGACGCAATTCCTGAAGGAAATGCGTGTGAATGCTCCAATGCTGAAGTTGAACTGAAATCCTGGAATTTTTTTTAGAATTGTTGAAGCAGAGCAGGCTTCACGGTGGCAGAGGGGTTAGTGCGTCTGCCTCACAATACGAAGGTCCTGCAGTCCTGGGTTCAAATCCAGGCTCGGGATCTTTCTGTGTGGAGTTTGCATGTTCTCCCCGTGAATGCGTGGGTTCCCTCCGGGTACTCCGACTTCCTCCCACTTCCAAAGACATGCACCTGGGGATAGGTTGATTGGCAACACTAAATTGGCCCTAGTGTGTGAATGTGAGTGTGAATGTTGTCTGTCTATCTGTGTTGGCCCTGCGATGAGGTGGCGACTTGTCCAGGGTGTACCCTGCCTTCCGCCCGATTGTAGCTGAGATAGGCGCCAGCGCCCCCCGCCACCCCGAAAGGGAATAAGCGGTAGAAAATGGATGGATGGATGAAGCAGAGCACACAGTTTCCAAACAGGCTGAATATTTTGAAGTTGGAACCGTTTGAATCAGATGAAAAATGTGGGAGTTGTGGAACTTTGAACAATTTCCCATTGATTTTAATGGGAATTTCCCCAAAATTTTGGAATTTGGGGAAAAACAGTAACTTTTTTTGAAAATGGAGAAAAAATTTCAATGGTCTGAATGAGTTGAAATGGTTGTGTGTGGGAATTTTTCCACGTACGGTCGAGAAATGTTGATGTAGTAACATGTTGAATTGAAAAATGGCATTAGGGAATTCCTGGAATTTTCCAGTAAAAAATTTTTTTTTCTTTTGTCCTGATTGAGAGGAATGTTTTGACGGTGGAACGCTTGAAATGAGTTGAGACACGTGGGAGGAGTAATCGCCAGAAAAAACGGTGGAAATAGGTCTTTGAAAAACCCGGATTTCGGGAAAATCTTGTAATTTTTTGGAACTTGGAAAAATGATAGTTTGAATTTCCAAGATGTTGAAGATTGAATAGGTTGAAAAATGTGGAAATAGTGAAAATTTGAAAAGTGGTTAATTCATTTTGAATGGGAAAAATGGCCCGGAAAACCGGGAATTTTGGCAAATCTGTGAATTTGTCAAGGGAAAGCCCACGATTCCCGAATAGGCTGAACAGTTTGAAGTTGGAACGGTTTGATTCGGGTGAAAAATGTGAAAGGTAGAACGCGTAGAATGTGTTTCCTCCGCCGTGTGGCGGGCTCTCCCTTAGAGATAGGGTGAGAAGCTCTGTCATCCGGGAGGAGCTCAAAGTAAAGCCGCTGCTCCTCCACATCGAGAGGAGCCAGATGAGGTGGTTTGGGCATCTGGTCAGGATGCCACCCGAACACCTCCATCCGGTAGGAGGCCACGGGGAAGACCCAGGACACGTTGGGAAGACTACGCCTCGGGATCCCCCGGGAAGAGCTACACGAAGTGGCTGGGGAGAGGGAAGTCTGGGCTTCCCTGCTTAGGCTGCTGCCCCCGCGACCCGACCTCGGCTTAGCGGAAGAAAATGGATGGATGGTAAACCATATGTGTGAATGCTTTAGAGCATTCACACAATTAATCATATTATAATTATAACAATATTGATTGTATTGTGGGCTTCACGGTGGCAGAGGGGTTAGTGCGTCTGCCTCACAATACGAAGTTCCTGCAGTCCTGGGTTCAAATCCAGGCTCGGGATCTCTCTGTGTGGAGTTTGCATGTTCTCCCCGTGAATGGGTGGGTTCCCTCCGGGTACTACGGCTTCCACCCACTTCCAAAGACATGCACCTGGGGATAGGTTGATTGGCAACACTAAATTGGCCCTAGTGTGTGAATGTGAGTGTGAATGTTGTCTGTCTATCTGTGTTGGCCCTGCGATGAGGTAGCAACTTGTCCAGGGTGTACCCTGCCTTCCGCCCGATTGTAGCTGAGATAGGCGCCAGCGCCCACCCGCCACCCCGAAAGGGAATAAGCGGTAGAAAATGGATGGATGATTGTATTGTTTGCCTGAAATAATTGTCCTGTGTTTTATTCTGATAGGTTAATGACAATAAATTAAAAAAAATGAGTCAATTAAACATTTCCAGTAAACTGTATCGGCATTAAAATCCTCCATGAATTGATTAACGTTGACCCCGACTTAAACAAGTTGAAAAACTTATTCGGGTGTTACCATTTAGTGGTCAATTGTACGGAATATGTACTAAACTGTGCAATCTAATAACAAAAGTTTCAATCAATCAATCAATCGCGTTGGTATCAGTCGACATCAAAATTTGCAGTATCGCCCACTTAGCAATATACATGACAATAAACTACATGCAAGGTGAACGATGACGTATATTTAAAGGAGCCGCACCCCAATTCGAGCCTGTCAGCTCTGCCCCATAATGATTTAAAAGAACAAATTAAAAACGTATTCCATTTTAAATGGTGCCAGTGACCAAATGACTTGGAGACCGTGCTGTGTTGGCAATATGTGTCACATAAAAGCTAATTAAACTCATATGTCATGCGGCATAAAAGCAGCGTGAGCGCGCTCTTCCCGCTCCCTTCTCTCCACTCCGCCTTCACACCGCCCAACTTCCGGCTACTCTTCCCGGTCTTCTTCTACCTGTCAGTCGGGTTCTGGGACTACAACCTGGTCGGTGTGCGGAAAAAAAACGTCCAAGCTTCGGACAGTGTGGATTTATCGCGTTCGCCGGATTCGTGGTGGTCATTCCATTTGTTCTGCGGCTCCGCCCGGCGAGCGGTGCTAAAGTGACGGGCAGAGTTTGTGGAGAAGCAGTCCGAGAGCCGCGGCAGCAGCGGTGCGGTCCGACCCCCCACGCCGGACAAAGAAGGCAGGAACGGGGGAAATAAGGGAACTATTCGACTAAAGAAGAGCCGAATGATGGATACCGACCTCTTCAAGCTGGTCGGTGCCCTGCTCATGCTCGGTAGGAGATGTCGCCTCGTTTGACTGTTGATATCTAATTAACCCCCACTGATGTGCCACTTTTGCCTTGCGTACAGCCAATCTTCGCTCAGAAACATCCATTTTTAACAAATACTTCCTTCTAGCTACTCGCTTAATCGTTATTAAACATTCGTTTGAGTATTGCTGGAGTCCACGCAACCCCTTAATTGATTCGGCTCACTCACTTTACCAGTGCCATTTGAAATGTCAACATATAGTAAACTTAATTACTGAACAGCTTCACGAGGGAGTTTTAAGTTGATATGAAGAAACAACTACAAGTGTCAATCAGAACCCAAATAAATTAAATAATGAAATGATTAAAGCTGTCTGGTATGTTGTAGGTTGGGTTCTGGTTAAAGTTAAAGTCTTACTGAAATGAGATTTTCTTATTTAAACGGGTCCATTCTATGTGTCATACTTGATCATTTCGCGATGTTGCCATATTTTTGCTGAAAGGATATAGTAGAGAACATCGACGATAAAGTTTGCAACTTTTGGTTGCTAATAAAAAAGCCTTGCCTTTACTGGAAGTAGCAGACGATGTGCGTGTGACATCATTTGTTGTAGGGCTCCTCACATCCTCACAGTGTTTATAATGTGAGCCTCCAGCAGCAAGAGCTATTCGGACCGAGAAAGCGACAATTTTCCCATTAACTTGAGCGAGGATAAAATATTTGTGGATAAGGAAAGTTAGAGTGAAGCACAAAAAATAAAAATAAAAAAGCAACAGCTCCGGGCGGCGGCAGTGTGAGCGCCCATCTATTCATTCATCCATTTTCTACCGCTTATTCCCTTTTGGGGTCGCGGGGGGCGCTGGCGCCTATCTCAGCTACAATCGGACGGAAGGCGGTGTACACCCTGGACAAGTCGCCATCTCATCGCAGGGCCAACACAGATAGACAGACAACATTCACACTCACATTCTCACACTAGGGCCAATTTAGTGTTGCCAATCAACCTATCCCCAGGTGCATGTCTTTGGAGGTGGGAGGAAGCCGGAGTACCCGGAGGGAACCCACGCATTCACGGGGAGAACATGCAAACTCCACACAGAAAGATCCCAAGCCTGGGATTGAACCCCGGACTGCAGGAGCTTCGTATTGTGAGGCAGACGCACTAACCCCTCTGCCACGTGAAGCTGCAGTGGTAGCGTTTCAGATGTAATTAGACACATTTACTAGGATAATTCTGGAAAATCCCTTATCTGCTTATTGTGTTAATAGTATATTAGTGAGATTCTAAAGTCATATCTGAAAGTCGGAATGTTGCGGAGAACGCTAATGTCTCTGTGAGAAGCCGAGGAGCCAAGATCACAGCTACCTTTTTGACAGCTGCTGCAGAAGGTCGCATAATTCACTGATGTCTCCGGTAAGAGCCGACTTAATACCACAATTTTCCCATCCAAAAACTTGCTGGTTGACGTAGAGAAACATGTTCGCTTGACAGCTCTGTGTTAAAACTTCACAACAAACAAAGAAACACCGGTTGTGTCTCGGTTGCTAAAGGCAGCTGCAATCCACCGCTTTCCACCAACAGCATTCTTATTTGACGTCTCCATTATTAATTGAACAAATTGCAAAAGATTCAGCAACACAGATGTCCAAAACACTGTGTAATTGCGCGATGAAATGAGACGACTTTTAGCCGTAAGTGGTGCTGGGCTAACATGTCCCCTCCAGCCAATAATGTCACACACGCGCGTCATCATACGCATCATCATTCCGCGACGTTTTCAACAAGAAACTCCGGGAGAAATGTAAAATTGTAATTTAGTAAACTAAACCGGCCGTATTGGCATGTGTTGCAATGTTAATATTTCATCATTGATATATAAACTGTCAGACTGCGTGGTCGTTAGTAGTGGGTTTCAGTAAGCCTTTAAAGTACCAATGATTGTCACACACACACTAGGTGTGGTGAAATTTGTCCTCTGCATTTGACCCGTCCCCTTAATCACCCCCTGGGAAGTGAGGGGAGCAGTGGGTAGCAGCCGGGAATCATTTATGGTGATATAACCCCCAATTCCAACCCTTGATGCTGAGTGCCAAGCAGGGAGGCAATGGGTCCCATTTTTTTTATAGTATTTGGTATGACTCGGCCGGGGTTTGAACCCCCAACCGACCGATCTCAGGGCGGACACTCTAACCCAGTGTTTCTGAACCTGGGTTGGATCGAACCCTAGGGGTTCGGTGAGTCGGCCTCAGGGGTTCCGCAGAGCCACATTAATCATGAATTGATTAATGTGGACCCCGACTTAATTAAACAAGTTGAAAAACGTATTTGAGTGTTACCATTTAGTGGTCAGCTGTACGGAATATGTACTGTGCAATCTACTAATAAAAGTCTCAATCAATCATCCATCCATCCATCATCTTCCGCTTATCCAAGGTCGGGTCGCGGGGGCAACAGCCTAAGCAGGGAAACCCAGACTTCCCTCTCCCCAGCCACTTCGTCTAGCTCTTCCCGGGGGATCCCGAGGCGTTCCCAGGCCAGCCGGGAGACATAGTCTTCCCAACGTGTCCTGGGTCTTCCCCGTGGCCTCCTACCGGTTGGACGTGCCCTAAACACCTCCCTAGGGAGGCGTTCGGGTTGCATCCTTACCAGATGCCCGAACCACCTCATCTGGCTCCTCTCAATGTGAAGGAGCAGCGGCTTTACTTTGAGTTCCTCCCGGATGGCAGAGCTTCTCACCCTATCTCTAAGGGAGAGCCCCGCCACACGGCGGAGGAAACTCATTTCGGCCGCTTGTACCCGTGATCTTATCCTTTCGGTCATGACCCAAAGCTCATGATGGGAACGTAGATCGACCGGTAAATTGAGAGCTTTGCATTCCGGCTCAGCTCCTTCTTCATCACAACGGATCGGTACAACGTCCGCATTACTGAAGACGCCGCACCGATCCGCCTGCCGATCTTACGATCCACTCTTCCCCCACTCGTGAACAAGACTCCTAGGTACTTGAACTCCTCCACTTGGGGCAGGGTCTCCTCCCCAACCCAGAGATGCCATTCCACCCTTTTCCATGGGGGTGAACCATGGACTCGGACTTGGAGGTGCTGATTCTCATTCCGGTCGCTTCACACTCTGCTGCGAACCGATCCAGCGAGAGCTGAAGATCCCGGTCAGATGAAGCCATCAGGACCACATCATCTGCAAAAAGCAGAGACCTAATCCTGCGGTTACCAAACCGGAACCCCTCAACGCCTTGACTGCGCCTAGAAATTCTGTCCATAAAAGTTATGAACAGAATCGGTGACAAAGGAGGCAGTTGAATCAATCAATCAATCATAAATAAATGATAAATGGGTTGTACTTTTTGCACCCATTCACACACACATTCACACACACATTCACACACTGATGGAGGGAGCTGCCATGCAAGGCACTAAACAGCACCCATCAGGAGCAAGGGTGAAGTGTCTTGCTCAGGACACAACGACGTGACGAGGTTGTTACTAGGTGGGGATTGAACCAGGGACCCTCGGGTTGCGCACGGCCACTCCCCCACCGCACCACGCCGTCCCCCAATCAATCGTGTACATAAAAACTTCTCCCTATTGGCGTATCTGTACTGTTAAGTTGAAATTTGAATGACAATAAAAAGGAAGTCTAAGTATTATGGATACCCCCAAACAATTTTACCTCTAATTTTACATCTTATTTGCAAGTGTGTAATTTGTTCTGAGTTCATGCACCTTGTTGGATTAGTTCTTTGAACAAAGTGATGTTCATACACGGTTCATGTTGTGCACTTGTAAAAAAAACAACAAAATATTAATTTGTCTTAAATTTAAATGATAAATGGGTTGTACTGGGCTTCACGGTGGCAGAGGGGTTAGTGCGTCTGCCTCACAATACGAAGGTCCTGCAGTCCTGGGTTCAAATCCAGGCTCGGGATCTTTCTGTGTGGAGTTTGCATGTTCTCCCCGTGAATGCGTGGGTTCCCTCCGGGTACTCCGGCTTCCTCCCACTTCCAAAGACATGCACCTGGGGATAGGTTGATTGGCAACACTAAATTGGCCCTAGTGTGTGAATGTGAGTGTGAATGTTGTCTGTCTATCTGTGTTGGCCCTGCGATGAGGTGGCGACTTGTCCAGGGTGTACCCCGCCTTCCGCCCGATTGTAGCTGAGATAGGCGCCAGCGCCCCCCGCGACCCCGAAAGGGAATAAGCGGTAGAAAATGGATGGGATGGATGGGTTGTACTTGTATATTATATTTGGGGGGAAAATATATATATATATATATATATATTTTTTTTTTTTTCACTAAAGAACGGATTGGTATGTGCATATGAAACTGGTGGGGTTCGGTACTTCCAACCACTGCTTTAACCACTAGGCCACTGAGTAGGTCGCCTTGACAGTGGCAGAATTGTTTAGTAAATTATATTTTAAGGGTTTGTGTTGCTTAATATTGCATTTCATGGAGACACTGGCAGCTTAGTCATGAAATCAAATGGTATTGTTTCCTCTCACTTCCTCCTATTACTTCTGTAAAATTGTGATGAGCTTTGAAGTCTCCTAGCAGGGCTTATTGTGGCTCCAAACAAGGTGTTGTTGTGGCACTTTGATATTGTTTATCTTGGAAAGGCTATGACTATGTGGGCGTTATTTAATGTCGAGAGCAGTGGTTCTCAAATGGGGGTACGTGTACCGCTGGGGGTACTTGAAGGTATGCCAAGGGGTACGTGAGATTTTTAAAAAATATTCTAAAAATGGCAACAATTCAAAAATCCTTTATAAATATATTTATTGAATAATACTTCAACAACGTATGAATGTAAGTTAATAAACTGTGAAAAAGAAATACAACAATGCTATATTCAGGTTAAAAGCTAGATTTTTTTGTGGACATGTTCCATAAATATTGATGTTAAAGATTTTTTTTTTTTTTTTGTGAAGAAACGTTTAGAATTGAGTTCATGAATCCAGATGGATCTCTATTACAATCCCCAAAGAGGGCACTTTAAGTTGATAATTACTTCTATGTGTAGAAATCTTTATTTATAATTGAATCACTTGTTTATTTGTCAACAAGTTTGTTTTATATCTTTTTTTCCAAATAGTTCAAGAAAGACCACTACAAATGAGCCATATATTGCAATGTTATACAATTTAATAAATCAGAATCTGATAACATAGTGCTGTATTTTACTTTTTTATCTTTTTTTTTTTCAATCAAAAATGCTTTGCTCTGATTAGGTGGTACTTGAATTAAAAAAAATATCACAGGGGTGCATCGCTGAAAAAAGATTGGAAAAAAAACTCAGTGTTTTAAAAAGTTTTTTTTTTTTATGCTCTAGCTCAGGGGTGTCGAACTCATTTTAGATTGGGGGCCACATGGAGAAAAATCTACTCCCAAGAGAGCCGGACTGGTAAAATCACGGCATGATCACTTAAAAATAAAGACAACTTCAGATTTCCTTTGTTTAAAAATAGAACAAGCTCATTCTGAAAATGTAAAAATCATAATGTTATTGTTTTTTTTTTACACTTACATGTTGCGGTTATTGCGCCCGATTGTAGCTGAGAGAGGCGCCCGCGACCCCAAAGGGAATAAGCGGTAGAAAATGGATGGATGGATGTTGCGGTTAATAGTATTCTATCTTTATTTGTCGTTCTCTTTACTTTCTGAATACAATATGTGATAATGTTCATCAGTCAACTCATTGGTGTCAATTTTAAATCTATCATGATTTAAAAAAATATGAAAATCAAATCACAGGATGTTTTTTATGTAGTTTGCTCATTTTCCTCGACTGGTGCACTAATATCATGTGTTTTTTTTATTTATTTTTTTACATATATAGCATCATCTACAAAGATACAAGTAATTGCTATTGTTACATGTAGTTGACATATTCAGAACAGCAGTTTTTTTCATTAAAAAATTTCGGCTCATTTTTATACTTATCAAACTCATTCCTCATGCTGGATAAAACCTGTTCATCGGTCTTATCTGGCCCGCAGGCCGTTTGTTTGACACCACTTCCCTAGCTATAAAATAAATAAATGTATAATGAATAATTACTACTTGATGGAAATTAATTTACCACAACCAATTAACAGTGATACACAAGGGCTTATGCTATTATTCTTGGTGACCAGAATTAGATTTGCCTGAGTGAGTCCATAGAAGACACAATTAAAAAAAAAGGCAGTTTAAGTAAATTTATACATAGATATTAAGAGATAATGTATTAATTTTACAAGTTAGTTAAAAATCTGTGTTCACTATTTGTATGAGCAATAAACAAAAAGACCACATCGACAACTGCAGTGCAGTTCAATCCCATAAGTTCAATAGTGGTGTGTTTATATTCCAGATAATGTCCAGAGTTTATAATAAAAAGGTAAAAAAAAAATAAGTCGATAGGGGAAAGAAAGGGGGAAGAAAAATCTTAGATATTGCCAACCGCATTAAAGCCAATTCAAAACTGCAAAGTCTTTATAGCATTAACTGAAAAAGTAAACAAACACAAAAAAATGGCAAAAACGATGAAAATACTAGTGTTTCTTTAGACATATCTTTGACGAAAAGTTTTGGCTTCAATATTAATTTAAGTATCAGTCGTTTTAGGTAGATATTGCTTTCAATCTGTCACAGTGACGACTGTCAAAGTGATGCTAAGTTAGCAATTATCTCAATGGGCTTTTGAATGGCCGTCGCCACAATGCTGCAAAACCAAACAACAATTTTTACAAACATGTTTGCTGACCCCCAAAAAAGGTTTATCAGAGACAAAGTATAATTGTATCCATGAGGTCATTCATTCCATCCAAGTAGAGCAAGCAAACACCTGCAGAGCATGAGGATCACATTGATGATCAGCTGCTAAAGTCACCATATTGTCATGGCCCCCCTGGTGGTTGTGGCCCCAAATAACCGCAGAGAATGTTTATGCCACGGGCCGGCCTTGTCACTGTCTAACATTTGGACCTAAGCCCTTTGTGACTAATCAGGGTGTATTCACACTTGTCATTTTGGTTTCTGTTGATACGAACCTTAGTCAGTTTCCTGTGCTAGTTAGTACTGTTCGCTTATTCCAGTGTGAACTCAGTCTAGGACCAAAATCGCTGTCATGGCATTGGAATGACAGCATATCCAGACGATAGTTAAACAGAAACGCTAACTGAACTGTACTAAAGTGATCGCCAAGGAACTTTTTTTCTTAGTACCAGACAACAAGTGTGATCGCACTCTTAGTCATGACTGAGGTGGGTTTCCAAAGGACTCTGATAGGGACATTACCGTATGTTTAGTCATCAGTGTGTGTTGTGTGCGTGTGGGTGTGCGTGTGTATTTGTGGGCCAGAAGGAGTTGGCTTAAATTAGTGCTGGGTAAGATACTCTAATGTCGCCAGTTCTCCTGTGGTGAATCAAGTGTGATTCTGTGGAAGAGGAAGTGGCCACCAAGTAAAATCCCCCCTGAGGACATCTTCCTTGATTTCCACAATTTAGCTAAATGGTGCATGAAGAATGAGTTATTTATGTAAGGGTGTAGAAAAGAAGGTCAATACCTGATGGCTTAATTATTGCCGTTCTTAATGGCTGGATGAAGAAAACAAACAAGCATTTAAACATAATGGGGCTCGGAGTTTCAGGGTGCTTAACCGTATGAAATAATATGCAGTACATTATATTAGGGTTGGGCAATATACTCGGGCTGGCCGATTATATGATCAGTGATCATATGGGTCGATCATCATCATCGGCGGTCACTCGAAGTGAGTATGACAATCCTCCTGGTAGTGGAGTATCCCTTTTATGGAGTTAACCTGTGCGTGACTTTGTTTAACGTAGGGAGTCTGGTGCACAGACTGTCACCACACGATCCAGTGGCATAGAATCCAAGAAGACTGGGGACCGTATTCTGCTGCAGTCTTCTTCCGCCATACCAGCCGTTGTGACGCTCCATAGGGTTAGCAATCATCTTCCGCCTGTTCCACCGTTGAGGTCTTGGGTTGTTTTTTCCCCATAATTGAGCCCACATGGATGTGGGGGGGGGGGGTCTTCTAACGCCATCGCAGCCGTTGTGGTTCTTACATCTCCCGTCTTGTGCCTGCTCCGCCGTTGAGGTCTTCACCATATCCCTGGCTAGGGGGCAGTCAGGTACTAGGCCTTTGCCAAGGGCCACCTGGGGTAACAGTAGTAAAGGGGTTAACCTCCTTGTCCCCCAAGGCCCAAATAGAGGAGCCTACACTGCCGGATGCACTTTAACGTCATGCCCAGGACATATGGGTCGATCACGGCGATCAGCTCTGCGCATATATTTACTCGATCAAACATGGCGGAACACCCAATCGAATTCCACCTTAATTCGGCCCCACTTCCGGTTACAGGATATGCAAACGTAAACCGAAGATGTGAACATAATGACCGAAGTTAAACGCGCAGCTCGGTGCATCCATCAATCCGTCCATTTTCTATCTCTTCCCTCTCGGGGTAACAGTGGGTGCCGGAGCTTCTATCAGCTGCATTTGAGTGGAATGCAGGGTAAACCCTGGACAAGTCATCACTCATCGCAGGGTCAACACAGATAAACAGACCACCATTTGCGAAGTAAATGTCATTTATGAGTTATCTAGGGCCCTATGATTTACATTGTTCGGAATTGCAGGCAGATTCAAGGAATTGTTCACTAAAAACCAAAATTACTATTAAATGTGGAAATTGGGGTAATATGACTTGAAATGCTGTCATTGAGAGGAAAAGGGAAGAAATCATGTTAATACTCACCTCATGCACCCTTCTTGCACTGTTTCTGTGCCTGCTTCCTGGACAAGCGACCACTTCAAACTACAAAACTAACTCCGAAATACAGAGCTGAACAGTTCCCAAATGACTTCTACATGTCAGGTGATAGTATTCTGTTGCAAATTCGATGACTATTTGTCATCCAAAAGCTGTGTGTAAAAACACTGTGCTACTATTGCCAATGCTAGCCAGTTGTGGTCTCGACCACCGATCTTTACTTGTAAGTCCATGATAACTTGACAGCTTCTATGGCCCCTTCTACACTAAGCCGGCTACGGTTATCCAGGGTAAATCCCATCTAACCTTATCCTTGTCCACACACACACAAAATGGTCGTTTAAAACCCCTCCCCCCTCTGTCCGCCGGCGCAACGCGACTCGGTACGCATGCGTGGAAAATGCGCATGTTATAGTCACCTCCAGTTCTTAAATTTAATTTATCTGAACGATATCCAGTGTTGTGGTATTTCAATTAACTGGAATCCAGTGTGCTGTGGGGCCCTATTGTAGTAAATCACACCTGAGCAATCATAAATTAATCAAATCTTTAATGGAGACGTGGAAGTAAACAATGTGATACAGAACATTTTACATCAATCATTCAATCTAGAGATCTAGATATCTAGTCAGGACACGCCTCACTCTTTTGCCTTCGCCTTCGCCTTCATTGTCCATTCGTTTTTGGTGACTTTATATACTCTGGACCTAGTCGTTGAGTCTGTGACATACATAACGGACAATAACTGATACAGTCTGCTTTGACAGTCCAAAATCATTCTCCGTTTTTTATAGTCTACCCTCGATGGCCAGGTAATACAAAGCACACGCTACCTATTTTTATCACATCAACGGGAGCCCGCATTCTCGTGTTTTCTTCTCTTAAGGTATTCATGTGTGATTTCCACAAGCGTCTGTACAGACGGAAGGAGAAACACGGCTTCATATTTCCAGTGGTTAGCTCCGAGTTACGAAACCGCTTTATTACGAAGCTGGCTGTGGAGCGTTCTTTCCGACGTCACTTCCTGTGTGGGGCCGCGGTCTTTCTGGCGTCACGTTCTCTCCAAACTCACTTTGTAAAAACGATCAGTGAGTCCATACAAAGCTAAGAGCCGGCGATTCAAGAAAAAGACGGCGCACTTACCCGTGTAAAAAAATATTCAAGGAGGGCAACCTTAAACGATGCGTTAGTGTGGCCGAAACGGGGCTTATGCTAAATAACTATTATATTATAATATTTGGTTATCCGGCTTAGTGTAGACGTAGCCTATTACTATAGTTGGCCCAACAGTGTTGAAATAACTGATTCATCCTTGTGTGTGCTTTATTTTACTTAATTTACTTTGATTTATTGGTACAGAGTTGAGTTATTGTGTTTCTCCCGATATAATTTCCTTACAATGTTAATAAACTGTTGAACTAATGCTTAGTTTATATGGTTTTTACTACAGATGCTTTAAAACTGTCTGGTTAAAGGCCTACTGAAACCCACTACTACCGACCACGCAGTCTGATAGTTTATATATCAATGATGAAATATTAACATTGCAACACATGCCAATACGGCCGGTTTAGTTTATTAAATTACAATTTTAAATTTCCCGCGGAGTTTCTTGTTGAAGACGTCGCGGAATGATGACGCGTATGGTGACGCGTGCACGTGACATCTCCAGTTGGAGGGGGCATATTAGCGCAGTACCACTAACGGCTAAAAGTCGGCTCTTCTCATCGCGCAATTACACAGTATCTTGGAAATCTGTGTTGCTGAATCTTTTGCAATTTGTTCAATTAATAATGGAGAAGTCAAAGTAGAAATATGGAGGTGGGAAGCTTTAGCCTTTAGCCACACAAACACACGGTGTTTCCTTGTTTAAAATTCCCGGTGACGCTTTACTCTGGATCAGAGCGGTCAAGCGAACATGGATCCCGACCACTTGTCAACCGGCAAGTTTCGGTGAGAAAATTGTGGTTAAAAAGTAGCCTCTTACCGGAGATCAGCAGAACTTCTGTCGTGCTGCTGCTGCCGTGACTAATTCCCTCAGACTGGCATCAAGACACCCGTGGACACACCCCTTCGACTATCAGGTACTATATAATCTCACTAAAACACTAGCAACACAATAGAAAGAGAAGGGATTTCCCAGAATTATCCTAGTAAATGTGTCTAAAAACATCTGAATCGCTCACAATGCAATCACCTTTTTTTTTTTTTTACTTTATTAATTAATTATTTTTCTAGTCCTTCGCTATCAATATCTTCAGCCAAAAATCCTTAATCCTCGCTGAAATTAATGGGGAAATTGTCGTTTTCTCGGTCCGAATAGCTCTTTTTGTAGGAGGCTCCCATCATAAACAATGTGAGGATGTGAGGAGCCCTCACACGGGTGACGTCATCGTCTGCGACTTCCGGTAAAGGCAAGGCTTTTTTATTAGCGACCAAAAGTTGCAAACTTTATCGTCAATGTTCTCTAATAAATCATTTCAGCAAAAATATGGCAATATCGCGAAAAGATCAAGTATGACACATAGAATGGACCTGCTATCCCCTTTTAAATAAGAAAATCTCATTTCAGTAGGCCTTTTAAAAGCAATGTAAACATTTTTAACATCAATCGAGATCGGATGATATAAAAAAAATAATCGAGATCCTTTTTTTTTGACATATCACCCAGCCCTATGATGTACACAAAAAATTATGTAAGTATGGTCGAGCTTTTAATACTATCGTGATAATGCGTGTTGATACATTGGAGCCGTGTGCCGCAAATTTGACAGAGACGAGTAAAACCAATGTGTCCTCAATTCAATGTCGCATTTTTGCTACCGACTAATGACCCTCCACAGTGCAGACACAGCAAGACATTTCTCAGTCACAAATCCTCACCTCCAAGGCGGATAATAAACTACGTTTCTTAAAAGTATCAATCCTTGAAGACGAGGAATAGTTTGAAAATGAGGGTATGCTAACTGCTAAGCCAATGCTTTTGAGTTTAAACAAGTTTTACTGATTGATACAAATATTGACAGTAATAATACCAAGTATTGGGAATATTGTATCCGAATATTACAGTGGTTGAGTTGGTATTTTTTCATCATAAAAAAATCTTGTCGTACTTGTTGTTTTTTTGCAAACTGAGAAAATAAGCCCCATGGCACAGAAGGACATTAAGGGCAAAAAGCAAAGCTAACAGAGCTAACAGTAGGACATCATTCAAATAGTTATTCAAATATTTAATTGATATTTTTAAGCCATCATGTGTTTTTGTCCGAGTATAATTGTGGTTAAAAACTTCAATGATTTTGAAAATCTCAAGGATCATCATTGGTATGACCAACACTGTCCTTGGAACTACCTGGTATTGGAATGATACCCAAATTTGTACAAACCCTGTTTCCATATGAGTTGGGAAATTGTATTAAATATAAACTGAATACAATCATTTGAAAATCATTTTCAACCCATATTTCATTGAAAATGCTACAAAGACAGGCAAGATAGTTGATGTTCAAACTGATAAACCTTTCTTTTTTTGCAAATAATCATTAACTTTAGAATTTAATGCCTGCAACACATGACAAAGAAGTTGGTAAATGTGGCAATAAATACTGATAAAGTTGAGGAATGCTCATCAAACACTTATTTGGAACATCCCACAGGTGTGCAGGCTAATTGGGAACAGGTGGGTGCCATGATTGGGTATAAAAACAGCTTCCCAAAAAATGTGCACCCCTTTTTCCACAACTGCGTAAGCAAATAGTCAAACAGTTTAAGAACAACATTTCTCAAAGTGCAATTGCAAGAAATTTAGGGATTTTAAAATCTACGGTCCATGATATCATCAAAAGGTTCTGATAATCTGGAGAAATCACTCCACGTAAGCGGCATGGCCGGAAACCAACATTGAATGATCCTGACCTTCGATCCCTCAGACGGCATTGTATCAAAAACCGACATCAGTCGCTCAAGGATATCACCACATGGACTCAGGAAGACTTCAGAAAACCACTGTCACTAAATAAATGTTGTCACTACATCTGTAAGTGCAAGTTAAAGCTCTACTCTGCAAAGCAAAAGCCAGTTACCAACAACATCCAGAAACGCCGCCGGCTTATCTGGGCCCTAGATCATCTAAGATGGACTGAAGCTATGTGGAAAAGTCTTCTGTGGTCTGACGAGTCCACATTTCAAATAGTTTTTGGAAACTATGCACATTTGTGTCCTCTGTAACAAAGAGGAAATGAACCATCCGGATTGTTATAGGCGCAAAGTTCAAAAGGCAGCATCTGTAATGGTATGGGGGTGAATTGGTGCCCAAGGCATGGGTAACTTACACATCTGCAAAGGCACCATTAATGCTGAAAGGTACATACAAGTTTTGGAGCAACATATATTGCCAATCAAGCAATGTTATCATGGACGCCCCTGCTTATTTCAGCAAGACAATGCCACATCACGTGTTACAACAGCGTGGTTCATAGTTAAATAGTCCGGGTACTACACTGGCCTGCCTATAGTCCAGACCTGTCTTCCGCTGAAAATTTTGAAGCCTAAAATACGACAACAGAGACCCCGGACTGTTGAACAACTTAAGCTTTACATCAATCAAGAATGGGAAGTAATTCCACCTAAAAAGCTTCAAAAATGTGTCTCCTCAGTTCCCAAACGTTTGAGGGTTGTTAAAAGAAAAGGTGATGTAACACAGTGGTGAACATGCCCTTTCCCAACTACTTTGGCACGTGTTGCAGCCATGAAATTTTAAGATAATTATTATTTGCAAAAAAAAAGAAAGTTTATGAGTTTGAAAATCGAATATCTTGTCTTTGTAGTGCATTAAATTGAATATGGGTTGAAAAGGATTTGCAAATCATTGTATTCCGTTTATATTTACATCTAACACAATTTCCCAACTCATATGGAAACGGGGTTTGTAATATCACCCTAAACTTATATACAGTAGCCAAATAACAGAAGAATATGTGCTTAGTACATTTTAACAGAAATGTAGATAGAACCATGTTACAACAGAAAGTAACAATATATTAACAGTAAATAAAAAAAGTGCAGTTTCAATGATGATTTATTAGAAAAAAGAATGAAAGTTATGGCAAGCAGGTATAAAAATATTTTAACTATGTTACCTAAAATATGCATTTAGAAGCTTATGTAGTGATGTAATGATATGAAAATGTCATAGCACGGTTATTGTGATATTTTTTAATTCATTCAAAAAGTACTACTATACACACTGAAATATTTAGATTTATTTTAAATTAGGAAAACAAATAGACCCTCTTTTAAAAAGCATACCGGTATTATTCACTGAAAAGAGTGTTCTGGTCAGACTTGTGGTGTCCTACACTGTTCAGTGGACCTTGAATGCACCGTAAAAAAAGAATGTGTTTGTATATGTTTAGATTGGGGTATTTTGTTTCTTAATGGGGAAATACTGTATGTTAATGACTCTTGTATTCACGTTGGCATTTTAAACCAGGGGTGCCAAACTCATTTTAGCTCAGGGGCCGCATGGAGGAAAATCTGTGCATTAAAACAAAAAAATAAAGACAACTTCAGATTGTTTTCTTTGTCTTACTTCGGTCAAAAACAAAACAAACACATTCTGAAAATATTACAATAAAAATATAGAAAAAAGTACCAACAGCGGTAAAGTTTAGATCCATGAAGGTAAGAGGAAAGTGAACGAATGTTTATAACTGAATACATTTACACATGCATAAACATTTGTTTTCTTCTGTATTATTTTTTTTTTTTAATGAATTAAGTAAAGTTTATGACAATCTTTTTCCAAAACACAACATAGAATGTGAGATGCATACATTTATCATTTGTTTTCAAAAGGGTGACAAAAAAGTGGGACCCCAAAAATTTACCATGGAACCCCATTTTTATGGGGTCCCATTCTGAAAATTCCTACCGCCAACACTGATGGAGTATTCAGGGTTTCCCACACATTCATTTAATTGTTGCGGCCCGCCACGAAAGTATTACGGCTGCCAGAAAAAAAAAAGAAGAAAAAAAAAAGAATACTTTTTAATTTTTTTAATTTTTTATTTTTTTGGCTTTTGACCCGCTCGACCGCTCATAAAAGCAATGGGATTCTTTCTGTGAATGGAGCTTGTAGTTATATATTATATTAATATGTAAATATTATATAAATATGTATATAGATATGTACATAAAGTGTTGTAATTATATTCCAACTCTGCGTTCTTCTTGGTCATCGCCGCCGCCGCTGCCACCCATTGCCCCCCCCCCCACACACACACACCCCCCCGCCGCCCAACCACACCAACACAAATAGATGCCTGACCTGTGGGAAACACTGGTGTTGGTGCGTGCAAAACAGCAGCAGTCGGCTGTGGCCTGTGGGCCGGTTCCAATACTATCAAATATCATCCCGGGGGCCATTGATAATTACACCCCAAAGTACATGTTACTGTTTCTTTAAGAGAATACCTCTTTGCTAATAAAGACAATAATACAATTTAAAAAGGATTGATTTTGATGTGTAGAAAAACTTATTTTAGAATACTCCTGTGAGGAAAATATCAAAGCTGTGGAACAAAACCTACTTCTGTTCTTCTTTATATTGAAGTACCGTTGAAGTTTTGCAACATCGGTAAAGCGCACGAGAAATCCATGGCGTTATTTTAGCTCTCATCTCCAACCAACTCACTAAAAAGGAACAGTGAAAGTAGTTTATAGCAGCAAAACAAGTCAAAAATTGTATCGTAATGTTAAATATCGCAATAGTTTCGCATTTCGATATACATTGATATACATGCTTGGTACTACATACCAAACCCATACAAGCATGGCTTTATGGGTCTTGCTTTGTTCACGGGGCTGCAATCATATCGGAACAAAAAAGGGGCCTTCCCAAAAACTCTTCCCACAGAGTTGGGAGAACCAAGGGATTAGGCCCCATCCCCGATTTTTGAATAATGAATTGATTTAAGAAGTGTCTCCCAATATTTTTCTATACTTAAAGTACCTATTTGTGCATTGACATGATTTTAAATTGAAGCCTTCATTGAAGAATGAATCCATCAGACAGGCGTGCAGCCATGGCAGTAAGAATGCATGTCCACTGTGTGCCTGCGGTCGCACTGCGGCCGTGTCCGCCACACCAGTTACATCAAAAGGCCAGTTGTGTCCGCTTCTTTACGTGATTACAACGCTCAGGCTGCCTGACTTGATATATATTCTTGACATATAAGCTTTATTTAAAGGGGTCTCGTCTAACAAGGCATTAGTATGTCATTAGTTTTCTCTTCAACCAAAATGTGTTGTTGAAATGGCATGGAATGTGTTAATCACTGTAAAAATTCTCAGTGTTTTTAATAAATAAATATATATATATATTTATATTAAAGCCATAACTACAATGAACTCTCATAGGCACTGATTTTATAGTTTAGCACCTCTTTGTGTGCTATTTTTACTTTCCACGCACAGTCTGAATGCTTCTGTATACATGTATATAGCAGGGGTCACCAACCTTTTTGAAACCAAGAGCTACTTCCTGGGTACTGATTAATGCGAAGGGCTACCAGTTTGATACACACTTAAATAAATAGCCAATTTGCTCAATTTACCTTTAATAAATACATCTATATATATATATATATATATATATATATATATATATATATATAAAAAAATGGGTATTTCTGTCTGTGATTCTGTCGTACATTTTTTTTCCTTTTACGGAAGGTTTTTTGGAGAGAATAAATGATGAAAAAAACACTTAATTGAATGGTTTAAAAGAGGAGAAAACACGAAAAAAATTTAAAATAAATTTTGAAACATACTTTATCTTCAATTTCGACTCTTTAAAATTCAAAATTCAACCGAAAAAAATGAAGAGAAAAACTAGCTAATTTGAATCTTTTTGAAAAAATTTAAAAAAGAATTTATGGAACTACATTAGTAATTTTTCCTGATTAAAATTAATTTTAGAATTTTGACGACATGTTTTAAATAGATTAAAATCCAATCTGCACTTAGAATATTTAACAAATTGGACCAAGCTATATTTGTAACAAAGACAAATCATTATTTCTTCTAGATTTTCCAGAATAAAATTTTTAAAAAAAATTCAAATGAGTTTGAAACAAGATTTAAATTTGATTCTACAGATTTTTTAGATTTGCCAGAATTTTGGGGGAAATTTTAATCATAACAAGTTTGAAGAAATATTTCACAAATATTCTTTGTCGAAAAATTAAGAATTAAATTAAAATGTATTTATTATTCTTTACAATAAAAAATAAAAATACTTGAACATTGTCATGAAAGAAGAGGAAGGAATTTAAAAGGTAAAAAGGTATATGTGTTTAAAAATCCTAAAATAATTTTTAAGGTTGTATTTTTTTCTCTAAAATTGTCTTTCTGAATGTTATAAGAAGCAAAGTAAATTTGATTCAAACAACTAAAAGACTAAGTCTTTAAAATATTTTCTTGGATTTTCTAATTCTATTTGAGTTTTGTCTCTCTTAGAATTAAAAATGTCGAGCAAATCGAGACCAGCTTGTTAGTAAATAAATAATATTTAAAAAATAGAGGCAGCTCACTGGTAAGTGCTGCTATTTAAGCTATTTTTAGAACAGGCCAGCGGGCGACTCATCTGGTCCTTACGGGCTACCTGGTGCCCGCGGGCACCGCGTTGGAGACCCCTGGTATATAATTTAATATTTAAAAAACACATTCAGAACATACGTTCTCAGGACTTGTCTGTGCACCTTACCTCCATTCGAACTATTTTCTTTTCTTTCCTACATATGTTTTGCATATTTGTAGACTGTCGCACTGATAAAGAATGGATTTGCTTTTAATCTCATTGTACCTGTGTATAGTGACAAAAAAAGGCATTCTATTCTATTCTATATATAATAGATGTAAGATATTATTAGAAAAGAGCTCACTTGTGTTAGTAGTCAAAGCCAAGCAATATTCCACCATGTTTTTATCCAGCGTACACCCCTCATTTGTTTAATATAGTATATATTCTCAAGCATCAATTTTGTAGAAGTGCAATATTTTAAAGTAGTTTGTGTACAGCTTAAAATCCATATAGGTTTACTATCCAATGAAAATAAGTCAACCAACAGCCATTATTGTTTCAATAGCCTGTAGCAATGCGCATGAGTGCCAAGTAGGGCTGGGTAAAATACTTGATTTAATTCATTATGGATCATTGGGGGTGTCAACATTTTTTTTAGCGATAAGTCGAGATTCTTCTTTGTAACGAATCTCAATCGTTTTTTTAAAAATCTAATTGATTTTTTTTTGTCTTTTTTTATTTTGTCCTGTTCAGCCACTCGGGCAAGTCAGACTGTTGCTGTAGAAGTGTTAAATACTTTTCTTGTTGCCTTATTTGTACATAACTTTTTTACTTTTTGGGTAAACATTTATTAACAAAACTAGTTCCTTTTAACTAATATACACATTTATCAGTTTTTTTTCTATTTTATGGAGAAATGTAGTTACTCTTAGAACTGGCACACAGTGTTATTAAAAATAATTGAATTAGAATCAAGAATCAGTTTGAAACGAGAATTGATTCTGAATTGAATTGTTACCCCCAAGAATCGAATTTAATCGTGTAATGCCCAAAGATTCGCAGCCCCATAGATGATTATGTGTGACGTCTTGGTGGCATTGTGGTGACGAGTTGTTCTCTCGTGGGTGCAGCGAAGATGGACACAGCATGAGGTAGGAACAATAATTTATTTATACTAACTAAAACAGACTAAGAACCAAAAACGCTTGCTCGAAGGCACTAACAAACAAAACAGAAAGTGCTAGCATGAGCTAGGGACAAACAATTGAAATAGCATGGAAGCTAATGTACACGAAGGTAGTTACCACAAGGCTGGAAAGAGCGACGTCAACTGTAGCGTGTAGCAAACAAGAGTCCAAGAAAGAATGTCAAACAAAGGCGGAGAAAACTTATCAAGGGCAGTTGCGCATGATCAAAGGAGAGACAGGTGACACTAAATGGGTAACTACGACAACGGAACAAAACCAGGAAGTGCCACAAAGAACTGAGGAAGACAAATATTAGACAGACTGTGATAACAAACAGAACCAAAACCAGAATATGCCATGATCCAAGACGTGGATCATGACTTTATGTTTTGAATTTTGCATTATCGATTCACAAGGCATAAAATCGATATGTATCTAGTCTGACTGCGCTGACAAAATAAACTACCTAGAATAGCTTACATAATTACTGATATAAAACAGCTAGGATAGGCTCCAGCCACCCCTCAACCCCGAACGGGACAAACAGTAGAAAATGGATGGAATGATGAAAATACAGTGTTTTAAAATTCAATGCGTAAAAATTTAGTGTAAAAAACATTCAATGCAGAAATATATTTATTGCTTCAAAACTCAAGACCCACTTCTGGTAAATTAAGACCGAAGCAGTCGATCCGTCTCAGAAGTAGCCAATGAGGAGTTGAGTTTTCAGTCACATGACATGGGTCAACCGGCTGTGAATTTTGAAGCAATGACTATTCTGCACTGAATTTTTAGACCCCGAATTGTTACACGATGAATTTCAAAACACTATTTTAACAAACTGAATTTTAAACAAACACACTTTGCTCCAAATGCTTTATTCAATAAAATTGTCAGCATAATAATAAATTCAGCTACGATTTGATTAAAAATTGATTATTGATTCATCATTAATTATGTATATTGATGCAGTTTTACATTTCTTTTCATTTTTAATTGAATAAGCGTTTATCACTTGCAACTTTTATAAACAGAGCATAAATTCCAATCACATTTATTAAAGGTATGGGTAAAAGTGGAACATATGTGCCATAAAGTAAAGGAGCTGGTCGGATCTCTCAGTGAGGTGGCTCGTTGCGGTCAGCCAAATTTTACAACTATCTGCATTACTTTATTTACAATAAATAAATAAAATATCAAATATTGATGTTTACTAAACGATTTTATAATCGTCCAAATCGATTATTTACCCCACCTCTAATTGAAAGAAACTTGAATCCTTTGGATATTTCCTGAACCCGGAGCGGTTTTTTTCCAGTCCATTGTTGTTGCTGCTTCTGTATCTGCCGCCGAATGACTGAGCTACATCATTTCCTGTGACACGGGATTCGTTCCCAGGGATTCGAAAAAAGAACCAAATCTTTTTCTTTACTATAGTGACTTCGATAACGGGAACCGTTTCTCAAAAAGGGATTCGAATCCATGGAATCAGTTCTTTTTTTATCGAACAATCGGGAGAACCGGTTTTTGAACATCATCCCTAGAAATGGCAACAGTGGAGGATGCATGCCCCACAACAAGAGGAAAGAGTAAAGAAAGAAGCTTATTGATTATGGTGCGAACTACAATGGAGGATCCATGCAAATTGTTGGGTCTTATGTACATCCCAAATACACAACAGCAAGAGCAAAAGTGGGTTTTTCATAATAAGGCGGTTCAAAACACCAGATAATATCTCCTAATAGGTGCCATTTTAAGGTCCCTATACACATACCCTAATAATACCCGAATGTTGAAGCACAGTACGTCTAAATACGTAGTTGTAATTCCCCGGCAATCCTTCAAGCAGCGCGGCTTTTTAACTTACCAAAGTCTTACCATAACATTTTGACAGATTTTTAAGTGATGAGTGTAATGTTTGATATTTTCAATGAAACATCAAATGTTTTGGTCTTGCTTGCTTACCCGTACTTGATAGTGTCATTTATTGAACAGGTGTTAACTTGCAGTCCACACGTACTGTGTCCCTTATGTGGGCCATCTACTGGTCACACTTATCATTACACCATGTACTACATGAAATTGGTGCGAAGTTACAAACCCCGTTTCCATATGAGTTGGGAAATTGTGTTCAATGTAAATATAAACGGAATACAATGATTTGTGAATCATTTTCAACCCATATTCAGTTGAATATGCTACAAAGACAACATTTTTGATGTTCAAACTGATAAACATTTTTTTTGCAAATAATCATTAACTTTAGAATTTGATTCTAGCAACACGTGACAAAGAAGTTGGGAAAGGTGGCAATAAATACTGATAAAGTAGAGGAATCCTCATCAAAACACTTATTTGGAACGTCCCACAGGTGTGCAGGCTAATTGGGAACAGGTGGGTGCCATGATTGGGTATAAAAACAGCTTCCCAAAAAATGCTCAGTCTTTCACAAGAAAGGATGGAGCGAGGTACACCCCTTTGTCCACAACTGCGTGAGCAAATAGTCAAACAGTTTAAGAACAACGTTTCTCAAAGTGCAATTGCAAGAAATCTAGGTATTTCAACATCTACGGTCTATAATACCATCAAAAGGCTCAGAGAATCTGGAGAAATCACTCCACGTAAGGGGCATGGCCGGAAACCAACAATGAATGACAGTGTATCAAAAACCGACATCAATCTCTAAAGGATATCACCACATGGTCTCGGGAACACTTCAGAAAACTACTGTCACTAAATACAGTTTGTCGCTACAACTGTAAGTGCAAGTTAAAGCTCTACTATGAAAAGCAAAAGCCATTTATCAACAACATCCAGAAATGCCGCCGGCTTCTCAAGGCCCGAGATCATCTAAGATGGACTGATGCAAAGTGGAAAAGTGTTCTGTGGTCTGAGAAGTTCACAGTTCAAATCGTGTTTGGAAAATTTCGACATCATGTCATCCGGACCAAAGGAGAAGCAAACCATCCAGACTGTCATCGACGCAAAGTTCAAAAGCCAGCATCTGTGATGGTATGGGGGTGCATTAGTGCCCAAGGCATGGGTAACTTACACATCTGTGTAGGCACCATTATTGCTGAAAGATACATACAGGTTTTGGAACCACATATGCTGCCATCTAAGCGCCATCTTTTTCATGGACGCCCCTGCTTATTTCAGCAAGACAATGCCAAGCCACATTCAGCCCGTGTTACAACAGCGTGGCTTCGTAAAAAAAGAGTGCAGGTACTTTCCTGGCCCGCCTGCAGTCCAGACCTGTCTCCCATGGAAAATGTGTGGCGCATTATGAAGCGTAAAATACGACAGCGGAGTTGAACGACTGAAGCTCTACATGAAACAAGAATGGGAAAGAATTCCACTTTCAAAGCTTCAACAATTAGTTTCCAAACGTTTGAGTGTTGTTGAAAGAAAAGGTGATGTAATACAGTGGTGAACAGGCCCTTTCCCAACTACTTTGGCATGTGTTGCCGCCATGAAATTCTAAAAAATAAGGTTTATGAGTTCAACTACCAACTATCTTGTCTTTGTAGTGCATTCAATTGAATATGGGTTGAAAAGAATAAAAACAACATATAATTTACTGTATGTCCGTAAAAAGATACTCAGAAGCTTACTTGCAGAAGCATCTGGTGAGATATGTATTCTGTTTATATTTACATCAAACACAATTTCCCAACTCATATGGAAACGGGGTTTGTAGTATGCACAACTAGAATAAATAGATAGATAGTACTTTATGCAGTGTATCCGGAAAGTAATCACTTTCCACAATTTGCTTCACTTTTCCACAATTTGTTGTGTTATAGGTTTATTCCAAAAAAGAATACATTCATTTTTGTTCTGAAAATAATAAAGACAACGCCCCATTATCACAATGTGAAAAGGTTTTCAAAAAACAAAAAAAACTAAAAGTTTTGCAATTTAGAAAAAAAAAAGTATTTACAGCTTTTGCTCAATACTTTTTTGATGCACCTTTGGCAGCAATTATAGCCTCTTTTTGAACCCCTCCATCTCCATCTAATTGGCTGAGAAGTGTGGGTTTTGATTCAGAATGTCTCTGTACATTGCTGCCTTCATCTTTCCTTCTATCACGACTATTCTCTTAGTTCCTGTGGCTGAAAAACATACCCACAGCATGATGCTGCCACCACCATGCTTCACTGTACAAATGGTATAGGGTATAGGTCTTAGACGTCTAACCCGAAAGTGTAATACACATCCCAGTCCTCTACATGTCTCAAATACTGGTAACGTCACTATGAGCAGAATGCCATTAAAAATCTTAATGAATATAAGCGGCGGGCCTGCTAGCTCAGAGTAAAATTGCTGAAACTCCTGATATGGAAACAGCCTGTTAGAGCAGAAGCAAGTTTGTGTGATTGAGAGAGAGATTAAAGGACTCCAGTCTAGTTTTATTGCAGGGACCTACAACGAGGATAAAGAATAGCCACACGAGAAGCTACAGAACAGCAAAGCAGTTATTGGGCAAGATTTGTATCTCTGAAATATTTTGCTGCTGCAGCACCTTAAGCATGTGCGTTCTCAAAATGCGTGAAGCACTTAACATGGGCACTAATGTGTTTAAATATTAATGGTTGAATATGTTTTTAATACCATAGTTTGATCCATCTGTTTACCTTAGACAGCTTCTAATAGAAAGCAAAGTTATTTACAGCAAATGCTAGCTTTACAATGGTGTAAAAAAATTATTAGATTTTTGATTTTTATACATATCTTGACATGCACAGTTCAGATTTGTGGTAGGTTTATTTCAACAGAGAGACAGAGTATCAACAAATATCCAGAAAGAAACAATTAATATAGGTTACTAATTAGTTTGTATTTTGTTAAGTGAAATAAAATAGTTGATCTTCAATGGAGATGTAACATAACAATTAAAGGGGAACATTATCACAATTTCAAAAGGGTTAAAAACAATAAAAATCAGTTCCCAGTGGCTTGTTGTATTTTTCGAAATTTTTTTCAAAATTTTACCGGTCTCGGAATATCCCTAAAAAAAGCTTTAAAGTGGTTGATTTTCGCTATTTGCGATGCGACTATCCATTTCCCTGTGACGTCATACAGTACTGACAATGTAAACAAACAATTGCGAATACCACAGCAAAATATAGCTACATTAGCTCGGATTCAGGCTCGGATTTCAGCGGCTTAAGCGATTCAAAAGATTACGCATGTATTGAAATGGATGGTTGGAGTATGAAAGTATTGAAGAAGAAACTGGAGCTATTGATGCTATTCACAGCCATAGCATGGCCAAATAGCTGCGTTAGCATCGCCGGTAAAATGTGCAGACCAAACGATCAGGACTTTCGCATCTTGTGACATTGGAGCAATTTAAACCCGTCGATTGGTAAGTGTTTTTTTTGCATTAAATGTGGGTGGAAGGAAACGTAATATAGTTGCAAATGCATCTGCAGGTTATCCATGCATCTCTGTGCCATGTCTGTTTTAGCACCGCCGGTAAATAGCATGTTAGCATCGATTAGCGTAGCATTTTAGCATTAATTAGCTGGCAGTCAACATCAGCAAAACTCACCTTTGTGATTTCGTTGACTTTATCGTTGCAATTGCATCTGCAGGTTATCCATACATCTCTGTGCCATGTCTGCTTTAGCACCACCGGTAAATAGCATGTTAGTGTCGATTAGCGTAGCATATTAGCATCGATTAGCTGGCAGTCACGGCGCGACCAACTATGTCTGATTAGCACATAAGTCAACATCAACAAAACTCATTTTCGTGATTTCGTTGACTTTATCGTTGCAAATGCATCTGCAGGTTATCCATACATCTCTGTGCCATGTCCGTCATCGCCGGTAAAATGTGGAGACACTCCCGCACATTCAATGGGGGTCTAGCAGCAGACACTTTCGCATCTTCGGGCCAGTGGTGCAACTTGAATCCCTCCCTGTTAGTGTTGTTACACCCGCCGACAACACACCGACGAGGCATGATGTTTCCAAGGTTCCAAAAAATAGTCCAAAAAATGGAAAATAACAGAGCTGAGACCCAATGTTTACAATGTGTTGAAAATGAAAATGGCGGCTGTATTACCTCGGCGACGTCACCGCCTCCAGAGCGATAAACAGAAAGGCGTTTAATCCGCCAAAATTCACCCATTTAGAGTTTGGAAATCGGTTAAAAAAATATATGGTCTTTTTTCTGCACCATCAAGGTATATATTGACGCTTACATAGGTCTGGTGAAATTGTTCCCCTTTAATGGTATTAATATTGCCCAACTTTTAGTATTACCGTTTTAAATTAAAATTATCTTAAACACACCTCGATAACCGCACCGACCCATTTCTTCTTGTGATTCAAGCCCATGCGTTAATGGCTAGCTAGGTAGCTTAAATGCTAACATGAAAACAAGAAACATGTATTATTTCCTTATTAAAAATACCATATCCCAATCTAAACTTAAAGCAATGAGGCATTGCGTCCCATTGTTTTTTTTTTGTAGTCTTTGGTATGACTCCGCCGGGGTTTGGAGTCAGGACCTACCGATCTCAGGGCGGACACTCTAACCACAAGGCTAATGAGTAAGTTTATATAAACATGAGTTTTTATATAAACACATTGCTGTCTGAGTACAGTGATCAGTAACTTTACTATAAAAGTGGGTGACATTGTTATCACCAGGAAAGATGAGATCACCTACCTTGGTTGCATTCTAGTGGCCAATCATTCCTTTGATAAAATGGCAACAGAGGTAATCAAAAAGGTCAACCAAAGAATGAGATTCCTCTACAACAAAAGCACCATGAAGATTCTAGCGGGAACTCTCATTCAACCCTTTTTCGATTACGCTTGCACTTCGTACCACAGCACCTCCAAAACCCTCAAATCTAGACTCCAAACATTCCAGAACAAGCTAGTCCGGTTACTTTTAGACCTCCACCCTAGATCTCACCTCACTCCAACCCACTTTTAAAAAGTGGGCTGGCTCAGGGTGGAGGACAGAGTAAAATAACTTGCACTGAGCCTGGTCTATAAAATCCGCGACACCTCCCTGATACAGAAGTACATGTCAAACTACTTCCTAAATGACCGCAATAACCACAACACCAGTGGGAACTCCACAAACCACGTTAAACCCAGAGTCCGATCTAACAAAGGTCTTAACTCATTCCCTTTCTATGCCACATCAATGTGGAATACACTCCCAACAGGTGTAAAAGTAAGTGCATCTCTATCCTCCTTCAAAACCGCTCTAAAACAACAACTCCAGGCAACTTCAACACTTTACTAAAGCCCTCCTCCATTCACATCACATCTCCCCAGATTGTAAATAACCTAATGTAAATAATCAAATGTATTTCTAATGTATATACTTGTTCTTATGCTATCTGAACTCACTATGTTCTCTGCTGGCTGTACATATCCTACTAAGTAAGACCTACACTATTTCAATGTCCATTTTTCTGTTGATGCAATTGTTGACTGAAGTACTGATATCAACCAAAGCTCCTCATCCAACTCCCCGGATTGTAAATAATGTAAATAATTCAATCTATATTCTATGATGATTAACTTGTGTGATGACTGTAATATGCTGATAGTATATATTTGTACCATGAATTGATTAACGTGGACCCAGACGTAAACAAGTTGAAGAACTTATTCGGGTGTTATCATTTAGTGGTCAATTGTGCGGAATATGTACTGAACTGTGCAATCTACTAATACAAGTTTAAATCAATCAAAGATCGATGTATACATGGAGGAATATGACAAAACGGCGTAGACAACAGGAAGTGAACTTGCATGTCGTCAAATATACCGGACGTGCAAACCGCTTATTGCCTTTGTCATTATGAAGCCTAAAACCTCTAAAAATTAAAACAGAAAAAGATAACATATTTAATCACTCAAATGAAAATATTGTTCTTAAGAAGCCAGAAAACTCGTAAATGTTTCTTCTGCCAATAAAGTACATTGTGTGTGTATTTTAGAAAAACTTGGTTAAAGGATTTCAGAGTGTGTATACACACTTTTTTTTTAGCACATTAAACAAGACTGTGATAATACTGATAACCGTGATAATTTAGTTCACAATAACAATGATGGGAAATGTGCATATTGTTACATCCCTACTAACACACATGCCTGTCATGAACTCAGATCCTGCACTGCTCGCAAGATCCTGTAATGGCAGAGTCAGTCTCTGGACCTTAATCCCACAAAGTCTGTGTCTGCCACGAATCATTCAGGCTTTGAAGAGTATCTGTATAGAGGACTGGACCAAAATCCCTCCTTAGATGTACAGTATATGCAACCTGAGTGACTAACTACAAAAACGTTCTGTGTGCTTGCCAACAATGGTTTATCCACTCCTGAGGATCAAAACGTACTTCACTCAATAAAACACATTAATTTATCTTATTTAATAGACTTCACGATGGCTTGTTGGCCTCACAGTCAGGAGATTGAGGGTTCAAATTGATTGGAGACTCAATATTGTCTATAAGAATGTTGGTGTGAATGATTGTTTTTGTGGATTAGGGCTCTTCAACTGGGGGACCCGGAGGCCAAATCTGGCTCCGGAATGACACCAGACCAGTCCGCAAGTCCTGTTCCAAAAACTTGGAAGAGACTAACTAGGGCTAGGCGATACATCGATATACTCGATATATCGCGGGTTTGCCTCTGTGCGATGTAGAAAATGACCATCGTGATATTCGAGTATACGTTCTCACGCAGTTGCTTTTAGCTGCTGGCATTACACTACAGGCTCTTCCCACTCTTTGTTGTCGCTCCTTCTCAGAGACAACAAGCACACCTTCTTACATACGTCACATACGTACAGTATACGCCCTCATAAAGCAGAGAGGTGGCAGCATGGGTAACGTTAGCTGTGGTGCGAGTGGTAATACGAGAGAAAGAAGGTGCAAATCTGGTAAAAAAAAAAAATCAAGGAAGAAGCAGTCTGGCGGTGGTTTGGCTTCAAGTGGGAATATGTCGAACAGACAACCGTAATTTGTCAAGTGTGGGGCAGAGGTGTAGCTACAAAAAGTAGCATTACTGCTAATATGTAGCATCATTTGCAAAGTCACCTGCTAGAGAATGGAGAGTGATTACTACGCATTGTCAACACTTCCATTCGGTGCCAAACCAACAAAATTCCGAGGCAACCATATACAGATTTTTCCGTACCCTTCCCCAAATTTGAGCCCTGAGACAATCCTGTCTCAGACGTCTACAGACAGTTCCTTTGACTTTTTGTGCTATGCCTTGCACTGTCAAGTGTGGGACCTTTTTTTTTATATTCAAAAGTCGGTGTGCCTTTCCAAATCACTTTTGAGCTTAATGGTGAAGGCTGTGATTAATTATATACCTATGATTTTTCTTTTTCCATGAATTTTCTAACATTGCTAAAAAAAAACCCCAACCTTTTCACATTGTCATTGTGGAATATTGTGTCTAGAATTTTGGCGTACAAAATAATACATACAATTTTGGAATAAGGCTGTAACAACATGTGGATAAAGTGAAGCGATGTCAATACTTTCTGGATGCACTGTAATAATTAAAGATTCATAAATAATCAATTCATAATGGAATCGTAGCCTCTAAATCGTAAATGTAATCGATCCGTGAGGTGCTCAAAGATTCCCTGTCCTAGTTGCCAGCCTCAGTTATGTTGTGCTTGGATTCAAACTGGAAAAGCTGAACAGATCAGATTACATTGCTGAAGAGAAAGTGAAATGAAGCGGAGCAATCTTTAGATACCACTACCATCCACATAGAATCAACTAGAACGACCTGTAAGTTTTGAGTTTTTTAACAGATACTTATGAGATTTTGATATACCTGACAATATTTTTCTTATAAAACATACATCCCGGAACGGTCAGGTTTCCTTTTGATAATAAAACCTTGTCCTTGCATTTTTTTCCCAAGTTGGAAATTGCATGCTCTGGGTTCTGGGCCATGGTTTATCTCTGGATACTCCGGCTTCCTCTCACCTCAGAAGACATGCACCTAGGGATAGCTTGATTGGCAACACTATAATTGGCCCAAGTGTGTGAATGTGAGTGTGAATGTTGTCTTTCTATCTCTGTTGGCCCTGCGATGAGGTGGCAACTTGTCCAGGGGGCACCCTGCCTTTGGCCTAAGTGGAGCTGGAATAGGCTCCAACCCCTCCACCGTCCTGAAAGGGACAAGCGGTACAAGATGGATGGATAAACTGTTCCTCATTGTATCCGTCAGGAAGAGTTACAGTGAAAAGGCTTGCTCTGTGTAGCAGATGGACCCCACATAATAGGACACATGACTGCCACCTACAGGACCGGAGGGGAGCAGTAACACCCACCAAGTCCTAAGAATCAAATTACCGTATTTTCCGTACTATAAGGCACACTTAAAATCCTTTTTTTTTTCTTCTCAAAACTCGACAGTGCGACTTATAACCTAGTGTGCATAATGTACGGAATAACTCTGGTTTTGCTTACCGACATCAAAGCAATTTTAATTGGTACATGGTGTAATAAGTGTGACCAGTAGATAGCAGTCAAACATAAGAGATACGTTTACACTGCACTACAATGGCAATATGACTCAAGTAAACAACACTAACATATATTATAAATTATATTTATAATATGTTATATATTGTTTATTATTAATATTTGTTATTGTGAGCGAACTATGGTGCTTAATTTCCCCCAGGGATCAATAAAGTACTTTCTATTCTAGTCTATTCTATTCTATTTCATATGTTCCATTGAAAATATAGAACATTACACACGGCGTTCAAAAATCTATCAAAATGTTTTAGTACAACTTTTGTAAGCTATAAAGCTGCACCGCTTGGATTGTCGGTGCATTAAACATATGAGTATTATTATTATGGTCTGTGTATAAGGTAAGACATATTATCTGGCCTTTTGTTTCGCAATATTATGCAAAAGCAACTGTTCTTACCTTCTGTTACCTGCTGATCTGTATTTGGGATCTGCATAAATCCTGAAAAATTGCACACGTCTTTTGTAGTTCGTGCCGAAACCGTATTCGATAAATTTCTTCTTTTTCTCTATCTTCTTGTTTTGGGACATTCATCCTCTGCTGTTGCCATTTATAATATAAAGTAGTGTAAAGTTCTTACTTATATCTGTCAGTAAACTCGATATGAAAGTTTTAAAACATACCGGTGTAGTGAGTTCACATTATTCACCAAAGGAACTTTAGTTATTAGAGTTCCGATCGGACGGTTTTTCACGGGACACATTTGTTATTGTTTCCGGATGAGAAGATGCTGCTCCGTTATTGATTGAAGTAAAGTGTGAATGTCATTAAAACAGTCAGCTCCATCTTTTGACACTTCTTCCACTCCCGTCCTTGCACGCTACACCGCTACAACAAAGATGACGCTGCAGAAGGTGAGCAACGTAAATAAGACCGCCCACAAAATGGCGCATCCTGAAGCGACTGTCAGAAAGGGCTGTAAAACATAATCCATGCAACATTTTGACCAAATAACCACCATCACATGTTATGTAGGTAGTGTTTTCAATTTAGAAAAGAAAAATGTTTATATGACCCTTTTTAATGCGCCCTACAATCCGGTGCGCCTTATATATGAAAAAAGATGAAAAATTGACCATTCATCGGCAGTGCGCCTTGTAATCCGGTTCGCCCTATGGTCTGGAAAATGCGGTAGTGAGGTTTAAAGCTGCTGTATATCACGGAGGTGTGGTTGCCGAGTGCTATCTTTAGAACGTGCTGCAAACATTATATATCTTATCCTCTTCCTGCTCCAACCACGTACTCTACACCCAACCTAACAAACGCATGCAAATTAGCTATGTTTCTTGTTGGTTATGACGGCGACTTACCGAACCATTATTGAATGTATAGACCAGGAGTGTCCAAAGTGTGGCTCGCAGCTCAAGTTTTGTTGACCCGGAGCATATTGTCGAAATATAATTAAAACAATATATAACAGTAAAAATGTCGGACAAAAGAGCACAAAAATGTAACTTAATGAGAAAAAGCTGATTTTTTGGTTTTCATACTGATAAGTAATAAAACACTTTGTCAAAAAATCCAGGAATTTACATTGTAGGAACTTTAAAGAATGTATTTGTAAAGTATGGTAAAAAATAAGTATTTGGTCAACCTTTCAAAGCTCTCACTGATGGAAGGAGGTTTTGGCTCAAAATCTTAAGATACATGGCCCCATTCATTCTTTCCTTAACACGGATCAATCGTCCTGTCCCCTTAGCAGAAAAACAGCCCAAAAACATGATGTTTCCACCCCCATGCTTCACAGTAGGTCTGGTGTTCTTGGGATGCAACTCAGTATTCTTCCTCCTCCAAACACAACGAGTTGAGTTTATACCACAATGGATACATGGATGATAGAGCAGAGGATTGGGAGAATGTCATGTGGTCAGATGAAACCAAAATAGAACTTTTTGGTATAAAGTCAACTCGTCGTGTTTGGTGGAAGAAGAATACTGAGTTGCATCCCAAGAACACCATACCTACTGTGAAGCAAGGGTGGAAACATCATGCTTTGGGGCTGTTTTTCTGCTTAGGAGACAGGATGATTGATCTGTGTTAAGGAAAGAATGAATAGGGCCATGTATCGTGAGATTTTGAGGCAAAACCTCCTTCCATCAGTGAGAGTTTTGAATAGTTGACCAAATACTTATTTTCCACCATAATTAACAAATAAATTATTTAAAATTCCTACAATGTGAATTCCTGGATTTTTTTTTCACATTCTGTCTCTCACAGTTGAAGTGTACCTATGACGAAAATTACACACCTCTGTCATCATTTTAAGTGGGAGAACTTGCACAATCGGTGGCTGACTAAATACTTTTTTGCCCCACTATACCTTCAAAGTAGGATCTATCGCATGCCTGCGTTTCACCAATCCAATGCAGTCACTGGTGAAGTTTGACTCTGTTTCACCAAACAGAGCCAGGCGGTCACATGATTAACTGCCCCAAAAGTTTCAGCGGCAAACAACAACAAACGCAAACACCCCTGGCCTCACATAAAATTGATGTTCACGCTTCAGACAACCAAAAAAAAACAGTTATGTAAGGCGTTGTCATATGTGTCTCCCCAAACAAGCGGACATTTCAGCTTACATGAACTCAAGGTCAAATTTGAGGAAACACATCGCGGTAAGTAACTTTAGTAAATATTTTGGCTGTCACCGCGGGCTAATGTTAGCTTCCCTGCTATGAATCACTGTCATATGTACGTAGTGTGGGTATCATTTATTAACGTACTGCAGCCTCATAGACAGACAGAGACACACACACTCACGCATGCATACAGACACCATGAATTGATTAACGTGGACCCCGACTTAAACAAGTTGAAAAACTTATTCGGGTGTTACTATTTAGTAGTCAATTGTACGGAATATGTACTAAACTGTGAAATCTACTAATAAAAGTTTCAATCAATCAATCAATCAATCAATCACCAATCAGAAGTGCACATGTGTTCCCAGGTGCAGCCCACACCTACTGTATCAGAGTTTATGATTTGCGTAAAGGCTAACTTGTTATTTTCCTTTGTAAATCTCTGCCCACTGAGCCTACGGTGCTCTTACGTTATTGTGGCTCAATTTGCCTTTAATTATTTTTATTTTAACGTATTATTACTTCATATATTTTAATATAATATTATATTAATAATACAATTTTTAAAATATATTTTTCCCCTCTGGATTATTAAAGTATTTTTGATTTCTGATTCTGATATATTATTGTTTTAGTTGCTTAAGAGATATTCCTGGCTCTGAATTTGTTCATTGCTATCTTATGTTTTTGTTGCCGTCATCATTAAAAGGGAACATTATCACAATTTCAAAAGGGTTAAAAACAATAAAAATCAATTCCCAGTGGCTTCTTTTATTTCTCAAAGTTTTTTTCAAAATTTTACACCTCCGTAATATCCCTAAAAAAAGCTTTAAAGTTCTTGATTTTCCCTATTTGCGATGCGACTGTCCATTTCCCTGTGACGTCATACAGGGCTGCCAATACAAACAACATGGCGGTTACCACAGCAAGATATAGCGACATTAGCTCGGATTCAGACTCGGATTTCAGCGGTTTAAGCGATTCAACAGATCACGCACGTATTAAAACAGATGGTCGGAGTATGTGGGCGGGTAGCGAAAACGAAATTGAAGAAGTAATTGAAGCTATTGAGCGAATAGCTATTGACGCTATTCAGCCATAGCATGGGTGTACCTAGTGAAGTGGCCCATAGCATGGCTGCCTTATTAGCATCGCCGGTAAAATGTGCGGACCAAACGATCAGGACTTACGCATCTTGTGACACTGGAGCAACTTAAATCCGTCGATTGGTGTTTGTTTCGCATTAAATGTGGGTATCTAGTTTCAAATGTACATACAGCTAGCGTAAATAGCATGTTAGCATTGATTAGCGTAGCATGTTAGCATCGATTAGCTGGCAGACATGCTGCGACCAAATATGTCTGATTAGCACATAAGTCAACAACATCAACAAAACTCACCTTTGTGATTTCGTTGACTTAATCGTTGCAAATGCATCTGTAGGTTATCCATACATCTCCGTGCCATGTCTGTCTTAGCATCGCCGGTAAAATGTGCAGACACTCTGGCAAATTCAATGGGGGTCCGGCGGCAGATTTCTTGCCAGTGGTGCAACTTGAATGTCTCCCTGTTAGTGTTGTTACACCCTCCAACAACACAGCGACGAGGCATGATGTCTCCAAGGTTCCAAAAAATAGTAGAAAAAACGGAAAATAACAAAGCTGAGACCCGGTGTTTGTAATGTGAAAATGAAAATGGCGGTTGTATTACCTCGGTGACGTCACGTTCTGACGTCAACGCTAAAAGACCGATAAACAGAAAGGCGTTTAATTCGCCAAAATTCACCCATTTAGAGTTCAGAAATGGGTTTGAAAAATACATGGTCTTTTTTCTTCAACATCAAGGTATATATTGACGC
>NC_084637.1:14442977-14467977 GCF_033978795.1 Nerophis ophidion | reverse complement strand
TGTAATGTTTTTGTGTGGATATAAATACTCTTTTTTTCTGCCCAGATGTTGAAAAGATGACTTAGAGTTCTCGATATTGAATCACGCTCATCAAATCACTAGCCAGCTCTCAGCCTGTACATATTCACAGCTTCACAGACAAGTTGGAAATGATGAAACTAACAAGTCCAGGGAACATCATGAATGTTTTCCCAATTAGAAGGCACACACGTCCACCGCTACACAGAATCAAATCTACCAACTCTGTGCTCCCGAATTACAAACACCAAATCTTGTTTGGATTTGTAACGAGTGTAAAAAGTTTGAAAATATTATCACAAATAAAACATTTGGGTGGCCGCCCTGGAGAGAACCCTACAGGAGACCAGGGAGAGAAACTTTCTGAGAGCTGTTTTATGTTATGCGAGTGTAGAGATTGGTACCAAATTTACTACTTTCATAAGCACCAACCAATTATGTCTTTACTACCGGGTGTCGATTTGCGTAAAATCTAACGTTCACATATTTCAATATTTTTGTTGCACGTGAAATCACGTTGATTTAGGGCTGGGCGATGTATCGAATATACTCCATATATCGCCGGTTTGTCTCTGTGCGATATAAAAAATGACTATCGCGATATTCAAGTATACGAATCTGGTAACAAATGAAGGAAGAATTAATTCCCAAGGAAAGCAGTCCATCGTCTGGGAGTTTTTTGGTTTCAAGCGGTAACATGTCGAATAGACAACCGTAATTTGTCAAGTGTGGGGCAAAAGCTTTGCTACAAAAAGTAGCATTAGCTGTTAATATGTAGCATTATTTCAAAAGTCACCCTCTAGAGAATAAAGAGTGCTTGAGGCTTTGCATGTGCCACACCCACAAAATGCCTAAGCAACCGTTTCCAGATCAACACTGTATTCAAAAAATAGTCAACAACAGAAAGAGATAACGTCCGCAGAAACCTACCACATAGCGGACATACACTATTTGATTTCCTATTATGCAGCTAATTTTTATTTGACAGTTATTGAAATATCTTGTGTGACATCATGCACAAAAGTGCACTTTATTTGTTTTAAACTATTGTAGTGGCGTTTTGTACAAAAAGTGCACTTTAATTTAGTGTTGTTTTGATATGTCATCTTAGTGACATCAAGCACAAAAGTGCACTTATAGGTTGTTTTAAAATGTCTGACAATCTTGCACTTTCTATTTTGGAAATGACATGAATTTTTGTGCCACTGCTTAATAACTGTTTAATAAATATAGTTTAGGTCAATTGACTTAGTTGTGATTTCCCTCTCTGCATGAAAGTTTAAAATGAGCATGTATTAATGCAGTATGAACAAGAATGTTTTGATGTAGACACATCGAATCATTATACTGCTGTGATTATATGCATCAAGTGTTCATTCAAAAATATCGAGATGCATATTGTGTATCGTGACATGGCCTGAAAATATCGAGATATTAAAAAAAGGCCATATTGCCCAGCCCTAAGTTGGTTGCAGACTGGGCCGGCACAAATAATTGACAGGCTCTATGTAATGTTGCAACTTTCCATGCCAACAAAGCAAGTATCCATCCATCCATCTTCTTCCGCTTATCCGAGGTCGGGTCGCTGGGGCAGAAGCCTAAGTAAGGAAGCCCAGACTTCCCTCTCCCCTGCCACTTCGTCTAGCTCTTACCGGGGGATTCCGAGGTGTTCCCAGGCCAGCCGGGAGACATAGTCTTCCCAACGTGTCCTGGGTCTTCCCCGTGGCCTCCTACCGGTTGGACGTGCCCTAAACACCTCCCAAGAGAGGCGTTCTGGTGGCATCCTGACCGAATGCCCCAGCCACCTCATCTGGCTCCTCTCGATGTGGAGGAGCAGCAGCTTTACTTTGAGTTCCTCCCGGATGACAGAGCTTCTCACCCTATCTCTAAGGGAGAGCCCCGCCACCCGGCGGAGGAAACTAATTTTGGCCGCTTTACACGTGATCTTATCCTTTCGGTCATGACCATAGGTGAGGATGGGAACGTAGATCGACCGGTAAACTGAGAGCTTTGCCTTACGGCTCAGCTCCTTCTTCACCACAACGGATCGGTACAACGTCCGCATTACTGAAGACGCCGCACCGATCCGCCTGTCGATCTCACAATCCAATCTTCCCCCACTCGTGAACAAGACTCCTAGGTACTTGAACTCCTCCACTTGGGGCAGGGTGTCCTCCCCAACCCGGAGATGGCACTCCACCCTTTTCCGGGCGAGAACCATGGACTCGGACTTCGAAGTGCTGATTCTCATTCCGGTCGCTTCACACTGGGCTGCGAACCGATCCAGTCAGAGCTGAAGATCCTGGCCAGATGAAGCCATCAGGACCACATCATCTGCAAAAAGCAGAGACCTAATCCCGCAGCCACCAAACCGGAACCCCTCAACGCCTTGACTGCGCCTAGAAATTCTGTCCATAAAAGTTATGAACAGAATTGGTGACAAAGGACAGCCTTGGCAGAGTCCAACCCTCACTGGAAACGTGTCCGACTTACTGCCGGCAATGCGGACCAAGCTCTGGCACTGATCGTACGGGGAGCGGACCGCCACAATAAGACAGTCCGATACCACATACTTTCTGAGCACTCCCCACAGGACTTCCCGAGGGACACGGTCGAATGCCTTCTCCAAGTCCACAAAGCACATGTAGACTGGTTGGGCAAACTCCAGTATGATTTAATTTTTAAAAATATGTTGGTTTTGCGAAGGACATGTTTCTGCGTTAGTTGTTTGCATGTTCTCACCGTGACTGCGTGGGTTCCCACCGGGTACTCCGGCTTCCTCCCACCTCCAAAAACATGCACCTGGGGATAGGTTGATTGGCAACACTAAATTGGCCTTAGAGTGTGAATGTGAGTGTGAATGTTGTCTGTCTATCTGTGTTGGCCCTGTGATGAGGTGGCGACTTGTCCAGCGTGTACCCCGCCTACTGCCCGAATGCAGCTGAAATAGGCTCCAGCGAACCCAAAAGTGACAAGCAAGCGGTAGAAAATGAATTGTAACGACCTGTAAATTCTACTATATAACCCCTGCAAATGAGTGTACAGAAGAAGTCCAAACAAATCTAAGAAGAACTGGACAACACATTTATCTTCATCAGCTCACCTCATTGTTAAATATTAACAATTTCCCTTGGGGATCAGCAACGTTTGTTGGTCTACACACGGAAGTACCAAAAATTGGTACCGTTGAGTATCTGTATCGATTCCCATTTATTGGAAATCAGTACCGTATCGATTAGGTACCCATCACTACAGTATGTGACTTTGTGTATTTTTCTTTGATGTCTGTCTCAAGGTGGGAGCTTAGCCCGGGTGGTGACGGTGTCTCCAAGCCCGTTGATTCGCGTGGAGGGTCAGCCAATCTCCATCAGGTGTGATGTCAATGACTACACGGGGCCACGAGAGCAGGTGGGTACCATGCACCACGTATCAGGGCAACTGTTTGTATTTTGCCTTTATTGACCTGTGGCTCTCCTCCGCCGTCATCAAGGACTTTGAGTGGATGATGTCTCGGGAGGCGAGCGTGCAGCGCATAAAGATCATCTCCACCTTTGACGGCAGCTACTCCGACCAGTCGCATTCCAAACGCGTGGCGTCAGGTGATATCTCCATTATGCGTCTCCAGGACAACGTGGTGGAGCTCAAGATAGCGGAGGCCAAGTCGCAAGACGCCGGCTTGTACTGCTGCCAAACGCCAAGCACTGACTCGGTCATAAGTGGGACCTACGAGGCTAACGTCCAACTCATTGGTATGGGTGAGGTGTGTGTGCTTGCGTGTGTGTTGTAATTAGTAAAGCGTTTGACCAGACGAGCTAATTTTTGTGTGTGTGTGTGTATCTGCCTACGGTTCATTTAACAGCCGGTGCCATGACTTAGCAATGCTCTACTAAACATGTTTAAACCCCACCACACATACATTCACAAACACTTTAGACAGTTTCTGGTTCATATTTTGGCTTTCAAGTCCATGCACACACTTCATACAAATGTCAGGTAGGCACTCTTGGCTAAGAATGATACAGGAACTCCAGGAAATTTTATCAGCTTAGATCAGGGGTCACCAACACTGTGCCCGCGGGCACCAGGTCGCCCGTAAGGACCAGATGAGTCGCCCGCTGGCCTGTTCTAAAAATAGCTAAAATAGCAGCACTTACCAGTGAGCTGCCTCTATTTTTTAAATTGTATTTATTTCCGAGCAAGCTGGTCTCGCTTTGCTCGACATTTTTAATTCTAAGAAACAAAACTCAAATAGAATTTGAAAATCCAAGAAAATATTGTAAAGGCTTGGTCTTCACTTGTTTAAATAAATTCATTTATTTTTTTACTTTGCTTCTTATAACTTTCAGAAAGACAATTTTTGAAAAAAATACCACCTTAAAAATGATTTTAGGATTTTTAAACACATATACCTTTTTACCTTTTACATTCCTTCCTCTTCTTTCCTGACAATTTAAATCAATGTTCAAGTAAATTTATTTTTTCTTATTGTAAAGAATAATAAATACATTTTAATTTAATTCTTCATTTTAACTTCAATTTTTTCCACAAAGAATATTTGTGAAATATTTCTTCAGACTTAATATGATTTAAAATTCAAAAAAAATATTCTGGCAAATCTGTAGAATCAAAATTAAATCTTATTTCAAAGTCTTATGAATTTCTTTTAAAATTTTTGTTCATGAAAATCTAGAAGAAATATTATTTGTTTTCGTTAAAAATATAGCTTGATTTGTTATATACTCTAACAAAGTGCAGATTGGATTTTAACCTATTTAAAACATGTCATCAACACTCTAAAAATAATCTTAATCAGGAAAAATTACTAATGATGTTTCATAAATAATTTTTTTAATTTTTTCAAAAAGATTCAAATTAGCTAGTTTTTGTCTTCTTTTTTTCGGTTGAATTTTGAATTTTAAAGATTCGAAATTGAAGACAAACTGTTTCAAAATTGAATTTTCTTTTTTTTCTCGTGTTGTCTTCTCTTTAAAACCGTTCAATTAAGTGTTTCTTTCATCATTTATTCTCTACAAAAAACCTTCCGTAGAAGAAAAAAAAATGTATGACGGAATGACAGACAGAAATACCCATTTTTTTTTTTTTTATATTTGTCTGTTTCTATATACATTTATTGTGAGAAATCATTAAGATGATCAGTGTTTCCACAAAGATAAATATCATTAATTATTAATAATAACAGAGTTAAAGGTAAATTGAGTAAATTGGCTATTTCTGGCAATTTATTTAAGTGTGTATCAAACTGGTAGCCCTTCGCATTAATCAGTACCCAAAAAGTAGCTCTTGCTTTCAAAAAGGTTGGTGACCCCTGGCTTAGATGTACACTTCAGTACAGTAAGCATTTTTCTCCCAAAGTCATGGAATGGATCTCTTTATTGTCACTTTTCAGTATATTCGAATGTCACCACTCCCCAAATAGGACTAGTTTTTCACCAAACCAGCTTGAAAAATCTTTATTTCACCAAAAGTGGCAAAAAATTAATGATTGGCAGAGATTTAAATTAACATTTAAAAAAATAGTTCTGGCTGCTGCGATGAGGTGGCGACTTGTCCAGGGTGTACCCCGCCTTCCGCCCGATTGTAGCTGAGATAGGTGCCAGCGACCCCAAAAGGGAATAAGCGGCAGAAAATGGATGGATAGATGAGATTGCCTGTTACTCATACCGATACCGTTCACATGTACGGTATACCGGTATTAGTATAGTACCGCGATACTAATGAATCATATTCGGTACTATACCGCCTCTAAAAAGTACCGGTCCCGCACCATCTTGCGCCCCCGTCATCGTCACGTTGTGTAATTACTGGCTTACGAGCAGAGGATGATGTTCGGTAGCGCACAATCACAGAGTACTTACAAGCAGACAATGCGTGTAGACAGAAAAGGGAGAATAGATGCATTTTGGCTTAAAAACTAACAATAAAGGTGATGTTATAACACTGAAACGCACACAGGAAGAGGTGCTTTCAGACATGGCTAGCTAGCTAGCGGCTAACGTCCATCCGCCGTCGGCAGTGTTTTGGCTACTTCTAAATCAGTAATCCTCGCCTCCATGGCGACAAAGTACATTTCTTACAAGTATCATCCCTGCAGGACGAGGAATAGCTAAACATGCTTCACTACACAGTGTAGATAGATACCGTAGATATATAGATAGATAGTACTTTATTGATTCCTTCAAGAAAATCAAAAAGCGTAGCTCACTGCCGTCAAAATGTAAACAAACGCCACGGGTGGATCTACACCTGACATCCACTGTAATGATACCAAGTACAATAGCGTATCTAGTCTACACTACTATGATTACGTCAATATTTTTTGGCATTACCGTTTTTTTTAAAATTCGTATTATGTTTATAAACTCAGGAAATATGTCCCTGGACACATGAGGACTTTGAATATGACCAATGTATGATCCTGTAACGACTTGGTATCTGATTGATTCCCAAATTTGTGGTATCATCCAAAACTAATTTAATGTATCCAAAGAACAGAAGACTAAGTGATTAATACATTTCAACAGAAGTGTAAATAGAACATGTTAAAGGAGAAAGTAAGCAGATAATAACAGTAAATGAACAGGTAGATTAATAATCAATTTTCTACCACGTGTCCTTAATAATTTTGACAAAATAATAGAATGGAAAATGACACAATATGTTACTGCATACTGTACGTCAGCAGACTAGAGATGCGCGGTTTGCGGTCTCATCCGCGGAGTCCGCGGATAAACCGCGGGTCGGGCAGGTGACGTGATGAAAAAATAGATTTTAATTAGATTTGGGCGGGTGGCGGTTGAACCATCTGGAAATATTTGATAAACATGGTTCTGGGATCGGTGTCCTTTGCCATTTTAAGAGCCATTTAAGACCCGTGTCACAAAGCGAAGAAGACAATAGGAGACACTAATATTCTCTAGAATGACTGCCGGCAGTCACCCAGTTAATGAGTACTGGGCGTGCTATGGAGCCATTGCCTTTGACGCCTTCTACAGCATGTGCGAACTGCTTGTCAGTCCAGCATCATGTTGTGTGTGGCTTCAGCAGCAACACGCACACGACTGTAAGGCATACTGGGTGACACAGAGTACACTAATGGTTGTGATATAAACAATTTTAACACTCTTAGTAATATGCGCCTCGCTGTGAAGCCACACCAAACAAGATTGACAAACACATTTCGGGAGAACATCCTCCCAGTAACACAACATAAACGCAACACATCAAATACCCAGAATCCTTTGCATCCATGACATTCCCTGACTATTTTATACACCCCGCTTGCAGGGATGTATAAAATTTATAACAAACTTGCAATAAAGTTAAAATAAAGCCAATAATTTGTTGTTAAAATAATAATAAGTTGTTAAAATAAAGCCAATAATGCCATTTTTTGTGGTCCCTTTTATTCATAATAGCACTGAATAGTATCGAAATAATTTTGGGACAAGTACCAAAATATTGGTATCGGGACAACACTACTTCAGTATTAACTGTAAATTGTTCAATGTGTTTATTGTGAATGCGAGTAGCTGTGTTTCCATTACCCCTAGAAATGCGCAAAACCTAAATATCGCACTAAGAAACTGGTAATGGAAACACCCATATTTCTAAAAACATTTTTATGCCCTCATGAGGTAGTTTTCCCAGATGTTTCGGTTGAAGTGTGTCGCAAAAGAATAATGGGAGAACTTTTTCCATGGCACCTAAACAAAGGATGTTCTGTGTCTGTTATTTACTCGCTCACGGTTCTCTCCCAAAAATCCCTTATTAGTGACTGCTGCCACACGTTGCCTTTTTGAGCGATCACCCGCTGCCTTCGTCTTCCGTTGAAAATCACGGCAACAGCTGTGGTTGCAGTTGTAATCACAGCTCCAAAACCATGGAATGTCAAAGCATCCATTTTCCACAAAGTAGAGTCTCACAGGTAGAGATTTTACGAGAATTACGGCCCATGATGCAAATGGAAATGTATTTTGTCCAAATCTGTACAAATATCGCTTTAATTTTGCCAAAAACTGCAATGGAAACCCAGCTACTGACCGTATAACAATATAAGCACAACGATTCAACTGGTTCCTTATTGTCTTTTATTACATACAATTGTTTGAGCAAAACAAAGCCAATAGTACATAAAAACTAAGCTAAATCCCTAACTGCCGCACTGTAGCTCATTAAAATCAGTTTTGCCATCAAAGTCCTTTGTGTCCAGGGAATTCCTCCCTGAATTTGTAAACATTACCAAAACACCCAAAAATATATATATATTGAGAAAACTAAAATATTTATTGACCGTATTTTTCAGACTATTAGTTGCTCCGAAGTATAAGTCGCACCTGCCGAAAATGCATAATAAAGAAGGGAAAAAACATATATAAGTTGCACTGGTGTATACAGTTGTGATCAAAATTATTCAACCCCCACACAATTTTGGTGTTTTAGCAAGTTGGACATTTAATCCGTATTTTGTTTATAGTCATATCAAATAAAGATGCATTAAATAGACAAATGCAACTTGAATTACCTTATATTTTGTAACATACCAAACAGTGTCATTTCTCTTAATATCTCATTGACAAAATTACTCAACCACTTGAAGATCATAACTCTTAAGAACAGAATTTGAATAAGGTCTTTTCAATCAGGTGCTGAAAACACCTGTAGATGTGATTAGAACCATAACGAGCAACAATTAAACTGATTGAACAAGACTGTGACGCTGAGCTTCTTGTAGATGGTCAATGGTGTATTTGCAACATGGTGAAGTCCAGGGAGTGGTCAAAGAAGTCAAGAGAGGAGGTAATTTCTCTTCATAAGAAAGGATATGGATATAAGAAAATAGCAAAGACATTACACATTTCAAGAGACCCAGTTGGGAGCATGATTCGCAAGTTTAAAGCTAAAGGCACAGTGGAAACACTACCTGGGTGTGGTAGAAAGAGGATGTTGTCCGGTATTTGAAGCGTACAGTGGTGAAAAACCCCCGGGTAACAGCTGAGGAACTACAACAGGACATTGCAGAGGGGGGAACGCAGGTTTCGTCCCAGACAATAAGGCGCGCACTACGAGATGAAGGCCTCCATGCCAGAACTCCCAGGCGCACACCACTTCTGACTACCAGGCACAAGAAAAAAGACTCCAGTATGCCAAAAATCATCTGGACAAACCCTAAACGTTTTGGGAAACTGTTCTATGGAGTAATGAGACAAAACTGGAACTCTTTGGGCCTATGAATCAACGTTCTGTCTGGAGGAGAAAAAATGAAGCTTACAAAGAGAAGAACACCTTGCCTACTGTTAAGCATGGTGGGGGGTCAATAATGCTCTGGGGCTGTTTCTCTGCCTCAGGTACCGGGAATCTCCAGCGCGTTCAAGGCATTATGAATTCTATTTCTTACCAGGATATATTAGCTGCAAATGTCATGAAGTCAGTGACGAAGCTGAGGCTTGGGAGACGTTGGACCTTCCAACAGGACAACAATCCCAAGCACACCTCCAAATCAACATCAGAGTGGTTGCAGAAGAAGGGCTGGAAGACTCTGGAGTGGCCTTCACAGTCGCCAGACCTAAATCCTATAGAAAACCTGTGGTGGGACTTGAAGAAGGCAGTTGCAGCACGCAAGCCCAAGAATATAAATGAACTGGAGGCCTTTGCCCAAGAGGAATGGGCTAAAATACCTGTAGATGGTTGCAAGAAGCTTGTGTCCGGTTATGTATCACCTTTGAAGGATGTCATTGCTGCCAAAGGGTGTTCTACTAAGTACTAAAGATGCATGTAACTAGGGGGTTGAATCATTTTGTCAATGAGATATTAAAAAAAATGTCCTTTTTGGTATTTTGTAAAATACAGTGTTACAATTTAAGTTGCATTTGTCTATTTGACACATCTTTATTTGATATGACTACAAAAACAAAATACGGAATAAATGTCCAACTTGCTAAAACACCAAAATTGTGTGGGGGTTGAATAATTTTGATCCCAACTGTAAGTTGCATTTTTGGGGGAAATTTAGTTGATAAAACCCAACACCAAGAATAGACATTTGAAAGACAATTTAAAATAAATAAAGAATAGTGAACAAGAGGCTGAATAAGTGTACGTTATATGACGCATAAATAACCAACTGAGAATGTGCTTGGTATGTTAATGTAACATATTATGGTAAGAGTCATTCAAATAACTAGAACATATAGAACATGCTGTACGTTTACCAAACAATCCGTCACTCCTAATCGCTAAATCCCATGAAATCTTACACGTCTATGAGATTACGTGAATGAGCTAAATATTATTTGATATTTTATGGTAATGTGTTAATAATTTCACACATAGTCGCTCCGGAGTATAAGTCGCACACGTGGCCAAACTATGAAAAAAAACTGCGATTTATAGTCCGAAAAATACGGTAATCACTCTAGTATTTATTATATCCTGACATTACCCTTGGTTTCGACTCTACCAATTTACGGATCGGTTTTGTACAGGCTGCGACAATGCTGACACATCAACAGTTGTTGTTATATTATCCTCTCGTTGGACTCTTATTAATATACTTGTTAAATTCATGTAAATACCTGCTTACTCTCTGCTGTAACACGCTTCCTTCTACACTTCTGAAACATTACTAGGCACTAGTGTTGTCCCGATACCAATATTTTGGTACCGGTACCAAAATATTTCGGTACTTTTCTTAAAAAAAAAAAAAAGGGGCCCACAAAAAATCCATTATTGGCTGTTTTTTTAAACATAAAATCTTAGGGTACATTAAACATATGTTTCTTTTTGAAAAATGGTCCTTAAATAAAATAGTGAACTTACAAGATAACTTGTCTTTTAGTAGTAAGTAAACAAACAACTCCTAATTTAGCTGCTGACATATGCAGTTACATCTTGTGTAATTTATCATTCTATTGTTTTGTCAACATTATTATGGACAAGTCGTAGAAAATTTATTTTTTAATCTACTTGTTCATTTACTGTTAATATCTGCTTTATTTTCTGTTTTAGCATGTTCTGTTAAAATGTAATAATCACTTATTCTTCGGTTGTTTGGATACGTTACATTAGTTTTGGATGATACCACAAATTTGGGTATTAATCCGATACTAAGTAGTTACAGGATCATACATTGGTCATATTCAAAGTCCTCATGTTTCCAGGGACATATTTCCTGAGTTTATAAACATAATATAATTTGTATTTATTTTTTTAAAACGAATTTGCGATGCTAAAAACTATTGATGTAATCATAGTAGTATCAACTAGATACACTCCAGTACTTGGTATCATCACAGTGGATGTTAGGTGGAGATCCACCAATGGCGTTTTCTTTATATTGCAGCTGCAAGGAATTCTGGGAATTTGTTCTGTAGTGTTTGTTGTATTGCAGTGCAAATATTGTCCCACAATGTGTTTGTCATTGTAGTTTAGTGTGGTTTCACTGTATGACACATATTTATGACAGTGTTGGCATTGATCATGCAGCCACCTTTTAGTGTGACATGTATGGCTGTTTAAGTATGCCCCTCATTCACACGTGATTAGTGTAATCAAAGTTATGATGGTCACCACAATGGCTAATGATTGGACATATTGAAATCTTGTGTTGATTTTGTCAACTGTAGACACGTTTTCTCTCATCCACTATCATGGCTATGGTGTGTAGTGAAGCAGGTAAAGCTATCAGAGTCCTTCAAGGCTGATACTTGATTTGTCTCCATGGAAACGGGGATTAATGATATTGAAGTAGTTACAACAGTGCTGACTGCGGACAGACATTTGCCGCTAGCTAGCGAGCCATCTCTTAAAGCAACTCTTCCTGAGGGCGTTCTGCATGACGGGCGGGGGACCGGTACTTTTTAGAGGCGGTATAGTACCGAATATGATTGATTAGTATCAAAGTACTATGCCATACCACACTACTAGGCGCTCATTTCTTCTGCTTTTTTTTTTTAACCTAGTTTAGCGTCTATCTTGGCTAGGAAGCCGACTCCTGCTTCATCTCGGTGTGTAACATGTTTAGCCTTGTTCACATACTTGATAATGATACTTAAAATACCAATAAATGCAGTTTATTTGCCGCAACGGTGGTGATTATTATTATGTCAGAGGAGCGTTTCTACACTGAGTATGGAAATAATAGCTTTTCAGCCGGCAGACAAAAAACTAATATTAGCCTAGAAGGGATTAGCGTTTGTGATTTGCATTGAAAGACATTAATCGGCAATGGCGATCACATACTTTTTCACGAAAATCGTACGATACTGAGTGATAGCCGATCGATCAGCACATCGTTAATCCAATTTTTGAGTTAAGGCACATTTTTTTCATTGAAACAATCCAAAGGCACTTCACCAGCAGAAATAATTAAAAAATGTAACTCAGTAGACAATAAAAAGTTGTCGCAATTGTTGGATATGACTTTAAACCAGCCCCTGCGATGAGGTAGCGACTTGTCCAGGGTGTACATCGCCTTCTGCCGGATTGTAGCTGAGATAGGCACCAGCGCCCCCCCGCGACCCCAAAGGGAATAAGCTTTAGAAAATGGATGGATGGATGGATGGACTTTAAACCATAACCAACCATGCATCAATATAGCTCTTGTCTCAAAGTACGTGTACTGTCATGACCTGTCTCATGCCGTGACTTATTTTGAGTTTTTTGGTGTTTTCCCATGCGTGGTGTTTTAGTTCTCGTCTTGCACTCCTATTTTGGTGGCTTTTCCTCTCTTGTTGGTATTTTCCTGCAGCTGTTTCATGTCTTCCTGGAATGCTATTCCCCGCACCGGATTAGTTTTGGCAATCTAGACTACTTAAATTGTGCGTACCCTATCCCTCTTTGTGGGGACATTGTTGATTGTCACATCATGTACGGATGTACTTTGTGGACGCCGTCTGCTCCACACGCTGTGAGTCTTTGCTGTCGTCCAGCATTCTGTTTTTGCTTACTTTGCAGTCAGTTCAGTTTGTTTCGTTTTGCATAGCCATTGATAAATTTCAATGCCTTTTCTTAGCGGCACTCGCCTTTTGTTTATTTTTGGTTTAAGCACTAGACACCTTTTTACCTGCACGCTGCCCCCCCGCTGTTGTCTGCCTATTGTGATCATGACAAACCATGTTCCCGACATCCACAAAGCAATTACTTACTGATATGGAAGAGTATGACACTGTTACTCTGCCAAGCTCTAGACAGCACAGACACTTTACAACGACACATTATTTGCGGATTATAATTACTGGTTTGCAAAAAATGTTTTAACCAAAATAGGTGAAATTACATAAGCGCCCATGGCACACCAGACTGTATCTCACGGTGGTTGAAAAACACTGCCTTAATCAATATGGTTGATTTTATGGGAATCGGTTTTCTGACACTCTGCCAGCTTAATCCTGCGTAACGCTGTCTATTTTCTGAAAAAAGATTTTCATCTGAGTTTAATTAGGTTTCTGGCCTGCGGTTACCCAAACTCCCTGAATATTTGAGCACTGTTGGTGTGATTGAACTGTTATCCTCAACCCAAACATACAGAAAGAAAGGGATCCATATTTGGCTGTTCCTATGCATATTTGACACAAAAAGTGCTGTTATCTGATAGCCAGGTAATGTGCCGTCATGTTCAGCTGTTCCCCAGCACGGCACCCCAGACACCTTGTTAAATATAGACCAGAATTAACTTGGTGGCAGCCTGTGCGAGTACGTGCGCATGTACACTTTGCTGCGAACAAGGCAAAGCATATTCATGTGTGTGTGAGGGAGACACTCAGTTGTTCACTGAAATGAGTTGGATTTGCCGCCGCAGGGTGTGTACCAGTCGAGACTTGTGCACTGCACGTCATAGTTGCACGTACATTCACACACACACACATACACACACGGTCTCTCTGCGCACTGAGGGTGTTTGGTTATGTAAGAAATGAGTGAAGTAGAGGTCGCTGCGGGTTTGAAATCTCAGTTCAGGCTAATTTTAATTGATAGTGCAAAACGTAGATTATTTTTTTCCGCCTTGGCTATCTGTCGTCCATGTTCACATCATAGCCACCCTGACCACAACTCGCTCTTGAATGTAGTATCCCAAAATTTGTTCTCAGAGTATGCAACTTACTTTGTTGGTCCTTATTGATTACTACCTTCTAACTAATATGGGTCAAAAACTACATTTAGGGCTTTTTCACACTCTAGGTCAGGGGTCGGCAACCCAAAATGTTGAAAGAGCCATATTGGAGCAAAAATAAAAGTAAAAAATCTCTCTGGAGCCGCAAAAAATTTAAAGTTTTATATAAGTGTTATAATGAAGGCAACACATGATGTACAGTAAGTGTTTATATTAGCCTACTATCAAAGGCTGACACAAATCTTTGTTGACAGAAATGTTGGGTAACACTTTAGTATGGGGAACATATTCACCATTAATTAGTTGCTTTTTAACATGCAAATTAGTAACATATTTGCTCTTAATTTGTCATTTTTAAGTACTTATTAATGCATTATTCTGCATGGTCTTATTATACAACCAGTAAGCCATTAACTACCATATTTTTCTGACTATAAATCGCAGTTTTTTCTCATAGTTTGGCCAGGGGTGCGACATATAGTCCGAGCGATTTATATGTAAAATGATAAACACATTACCGTAAAATATCAATATTATTTATCTCATTCGCGGAAGAGACGAAGAAAATGTCAGCAATCGTCACACACACGTCAGCAATCGTCACGTACACGTCAACCAATAAGAATTCGGCGGGGGAGGGTCATGGCAGAATTGCATCGTGGGTCATGGAATGCTAACTGCTATATGCTATGTGCTACTGCCGTAGCTATTACAATGGCAAATTTCATTGTTGGCGGTAACTTATAAAAACTGAGAAGGGCTGAACAAAAATGGCACCAAAAAGGAAATCATGTATTGCAGATTACAAAATATCAAATAATATTATATATCTCATTTGCGGAAGAGATGAAGAAAATGTCAGCAATCGTCACATACACGTCAACCAATAAGAATTCAGCGTGGGAGGGTCATGGCAGAAGTGCATTTTGGGTCATGGAATTGTAACTGCTATATGCTATATGCTACCGCCGTAGCTATTACAATGGGTCATTTCAACGTTGCCGGTAACTTCTAAAAATTGAGAATGGCTGAACAAAAATTGGACCGAAAAGGAAATCATGTACTGCAGAATACAAGCTGGACGTAGTGAAATATGCAGCATAAAACGACAAGAGGAAGCGGCGCATACCTTTTTAGAGTTGGCAGAGTTGTTTAGAAGCGACATCGAGGTATAAGAATTCATCGGATTTATCAATTAGGAGTGACAGATTGTTTGGTAAACGTATAGCATGTTCTATATGTTATAGTTATTTGAATGACTCTTACCATAATATGTTACGTTAACATATTATGGTAATGCGACTTATACTCCAGTGCGACGTATATATGTTTTTTTCCTTCTTTATTATGCATTTTCGGCAGGTGCGACGTATACTCCGGAGCAACTTGGTGTCTGAAAACAGTCTTCCCTCAATAACCTCAGGTTTTTTGCTTATTAGTAATTTTAACCCTAACCCTAACCCTTATATGTTCCCCTAGTGTCCAAATAACTCTAAATTAAGTCTTTGTTACTTATAATATATTCCGCATACTTAAGTATTGCCAAATGTTGTATTTTATTTTGTATTCTACACATTTTTGCAACATTAGAAACCATTAGTAAAGTAGAGGCTACTCACAGGATGAGATAACTTCTGGAAATTACTGGCTCAGAATGGCCAAAAGTATAGATGTGTGTGTCCAAGTTTAAGGAAACGGCAGGCTGTCTTCTTCTAATGGATTTATTACAATCAGTGTTAGCTGGGTTACGTTGAGATGAGAAATGCAGCCAATATTACATACAGATAATGTGTCATAACACATGCATATATAAGTTGAATACAAAGAGTACACAAGTGAAATAAATTAAATAAGTTCAAATATACCTACAAACAAGGCATAATGATGCAATATGTGCATATAGCTAGCCTAAATAGCATGTTAGCATCGATTAGCTTGCAGTCATGGATTGATCAAATATGCGTGAAAAGCCATCCATCTATCTTTTTCTGCTTATCTGAGGTCGGGTCGCGGGGGCAGCAGCCTAAGCAGGGAAGCCCAGACTTCCCTCCCCCCAGCCCCTTCGTCCAGCTCTTCCCGGGGGATCCCGAAGCGTTTCCAGGCCAGCCGGGAGACATAGTCTTGAAAAGCACTCCAGCAAATCAATAAAATCAACGAAGTTCATCTTTATGCATTCACGCACAGCATAAAACATTTGGTGGACAAAATGAGACAAAGAAGGAATGGCATAAAACACGTATTTCTGTGGCAGCGTCAGAAGAAAGTTGTACATGTAAACAAACTACGATGACTTCAAGGATTGCTGAAATTAGTAGTACAAAACGGTGCTTGCCAAATATTCTCATTGGTGAAGCATGTATAACATAAAATGTGGGATTTCTATCAATTAGGAAGGTTTGTGTCATGTTTTCTCGCCTGCAGAAAATATATTGAAATAAAAAATATTTTTATCTCTTCATCTTTTTCCATTTTCACACATTTCTGAAAGAGGTCCCGGAAACCACTAGGGTGGCGCTAAAAAAACGCTTGCGGGTTGCTTGCCCCCGCTCTAGGTTTATTCAGACCTGTATCAGATTTTTTTCATGTCCGTATAATCATTGCAATTTTTCTTGTCTGACTTAGGCATTTTTCGTATGCGTCTGTGCATATAATTTGGAGGCGATGCGTCCTCAGTGTGAACACTTCCACGTTAAGGTAGCATTCAACCGACCAGAACGTCACAAAAACGTGGTAAGCATTACAATTATTCGTCAAAAAAGACGGTTACAAATGAAATAGTTGAAAACGGAGCAAAACATGTGACAATATTTTTTTTTTACTTGTGCGAAACTCCCACTAATCCTGTCACTAACTGCTCGCCCGCACACGAAGAGTGTCTTTAAGTAGACATAGGAGTGAATTATCTCGTAAAACTGTGAGGGCCAAAATACATGTCCTCTTCCTTCTTAATTTTCTACGCACAGTAATTCGGTTCAGAAAATGTTGACTTTCATTGCACAAACTCCTTGAAATTGCCACAAATGTGCCAGTACTGGGACCGACTAGAGTAGAAGCAATTTTACTTCTGTAAACACTGCAGTGCATGTGAGCTTATGTCCACATGCAGGTCAGATTGCATTCACATTAGAAATCTATATATTTTTTAAATGGCCACAATGGTTGTACGGTTTCACCGGTATTAGAAAATTTACCGCGATACTAATTAATCATGTTCTGTACTATGCCGCCTCTGAAAAGTATCGGTCCCGTACCCACCCGTCGTCGTACGTCGTGTCATTGCTGGTTTACGAGCAGAGGAAAATGATCGGCCGTGCACAATTACGGAGTACTTACAAGCAGACAATGCGTGTAGACAGAAAAGGGAGAACGGACACATTTTGGCTTAAAAACTAACAATAAAGGTAAAGTTATAACACTGAAACGCCCTCAGGAAGAGGTGCTTTAAAGGGGAACATTATCACCAAACCTATGCAAGCGTCAATATATACCTTGATGTTGCAGAAAAAAGACCATGTATTTTTTTAACCGATTTCCGAACTCTAAATGGGTTAATTTTGGCAAATTAAATGCCTTTCTGTTCATCGGTCTTTTAGCGATGACGTCAGAACGTGACGTCACCGAGGTAACACACCCGCCATATTCCTTTTCACATTACAAACACCGGGTCTCAGCTCTATTATTTTCCGTTTTTTCGACTATTTTTTGGAACCTTGGAGACATCATGCCTCGTCGGTGTGTTGTCGGAGGTTGTAACAACACTAACAGGGAGGGATTCAAGTTGCACCACTGGCAAGAAATCTGCCGCCAGACCCCCATTGAATGTACCAAAGTGTCTTCACATTTGACCGGCGATGCTAAAACAGACATGGCACAGAGATGTATGGATAACCTGCAGATGCATTTGCAACGATTAAGTCAACGAAATCACAAAGGTGAGTTTTGTTGATGTTGTTGACTTATGTGCTAATCAGACATATTTGATCACGGCATGACTGCCAGCCAATCGATGCTAACATGCTACGCTAATCGATGCTAACATGCTATTTACGCTAACTGTATGTACATTTGAAACTAGATACCCGCATTTAATGCGAAACAAACACTTACCAATCGACAGATTTAAGTTGCTCCAGTGTCACAAGATGCGTAAGTCCTGATCGTTTGGTCCGCACATTTTACCGGTGATGCTAATAAGGCAGCCATGCTATGGGCCACTTCATTAGGTACACCCATGCTATGGCTGAATAGCGTCAATAGCTATTCGCTCAATAGCTTCAATTTCTTCTTCAATTTCGTTTTCGCTATCTGCCTCCATACTCCGACCATCTGTTTCAATACATGCGTAATTTGTTGAATCGCTTAAGCTGCTGAAATCCGAGTGTGAATCCGAGCTAATGTCGCTATATCTTGCCTTGGTAACCGCCATGTTGTTTGTATTGGCAGCCCTGTATGACGTCACAGGGAAATGGATAGTGGTTTCGAAGATAGCGAAAATAAGGCACTTTAAAGCTTTATTTAGAGATATTCCGGGACCGGTAAACTTTTGAAAAAAAATTTAAAAAATACAACAAGCTACTGGGAACTGATTTTTATTGTTTTCAACCCTTTTTAAATTGTGATAATATTCCCCTTTAAGACATTGCAGCCTGGGCTAAAGTCCTAATCCTGGTCTCCATGGCAACAAATAAAGTAAGTTTCTTACAAGTATCATCCCTGCAGGACGAGGAATAGCTAAACATGCTTCACTACACACCGTAGCTCACTGGCGTCACCGCTAAGGTTCCTGAATGTAAACCAATGAAATGCGGATCCACACATGACATCCAGTGTAATGATACAGAGTACAGGAGCGGATCTAGTCGATACTACTATGATTACATCAACATTTTTTAGCGTCACAAAATCTTCTTTCGTTTTTTTAACATTTACATTATGTTTATAAACTTGAGAAAAATGTCCCTGGACACATGACGACTTTGAATACGAACAATATATGATCCTGTAATGACTGGGTATCGGATTGATACCCAAATTTGTTGTATCATCCAAAACTAATCCAAACAGCAGGAATAAGTAATTATTAAATTTTAACAGAAGTATAGATAGAACATGTTGAAAGAGAAAGTACCGGTAAGCAGATATTAACAATAAATGAACAAGTACATTAATAATTTATTTCCTACAACTTGTCCTTAAAGGCCTACTGAAACCCACTTCTACCGACCACGCAGTCTGATAGTTTATATATCAATGATGAAATATTATCATTGCAACACATGCCAATACGGCCGGTTTAGTTTACTAAATTACAATTTTAAATTTCCCACGGAGTTTCTTGTTGAAAACGCCGCGGAATGATGACGCGTGTTTGTGACGTTTCGAGTTGGAGGAGACATACTAGATCAGCACTACTAGCGGCTAGAAGTCGTCTTTTCATCGCGCAATTACACAGTAATTTGGACAGCTGTGTTGCTGAATCTTTTGCAATTTGTTCAATTAACAATGGAGACTATAAAGGACAATGTTGGTGGTGGAAAGCGGTGTATTGCAGCTGTCTTTAGCACCGAGACATAGCCGGTGTTTCTTTTTTTGTTGTGAAGCTGCGGTCTAGCGAACATGTTTCTCTACATCCACCAGCATGTTTTTGGATGGGAAAATTGTGATGTATATCTTACCGGAGACATCATTGAATTATTCGTCCTCCTGCAGTAGCTGTTTGAAAGGCAGCTGTGATTTTGGCTTCTTTCTGAGACACTGCGTGTTCACCGCAGCCATCTGACCTCAAGGTATGCCTTTACAATCTCACTTAAACACTATTAAAACAATAAGCAGATAAGGGATCTTCCAGAATTATCCTAGTAAATGTGTCTAATTACATCTGAAACGCTCACACTGCCGCCGCTCGGAGCCGTCGCTTTTTATTTTATTTTATTTTTTAAATTTTTTTCTAGTCCTTCACTATCAATATCCTCATTCACAAATCTTTCATCCTCGCTCAAATTAATGGGGAAATTGTCGCTTTCTCGGTCCGAATTGCTCTTACTGCTGTTGGCTCCCATTATAAACAATGTGAATATGTGTAGGGCCCTACAACTCGTGACGTCACGCGCACATCGTCTGCTACTTCCGGGAAAGGCAGGGCTTTTTTTATCAGCGACCAAAAGTTGAGAACTTTATCGTCTATGTTCTCTGCTAAATCCTTTCAGCAAAAATATGGCAATATCGCGAAATGATCAAGTATGACACATAGAATGGACCTGCTATCCCCGTTTAAATAAGAAAATCTAATTTCAGTAGGCCTTTAAGGAAAAACTTACAATAAGAAACATGTGTTTAATGTATCGTAAGATTTTTTTGTTTAAAAAAAAAACAATAATGCAATTTTTTGTGGTCCCCTTTATTTAGAAAAGTGCCAAAGTATCAAAATACATTTTGGTACCAGGACAACACTAATGGCCACTAAAAAGATTGACTTTGACCAAATAATCCCAATCGGACATCCGACTGTGATAGCTCTACACTGCAGGATAAAGTGGCCGAACTCGGATGTTTTCAAAAATCTGATATATTCCAAATGACTGTTTATATTGCAAGTAAAATGTAATCTTAATCAAACTACAGTATAAACGTTCAAAGGCCCCAATGAGGCTGCACCACCACTTGCATGCACAGTTCAATAAAGTGTAAACAGGGGAAGTGAACCGGAAGCTGATATGTTAAAATCAGCTACCTTTTAAATATGAAGAATTGACTTGCCATTTGTACTACAAATAAGTGATTATCCTCTTATACGTTGACTGTATTTTATTTGATATCTAAATAGTCGTTTTGAAACATAAGGAATCATTTTTTTGATGCAGCAGCGTGAATTGCTAAACACCTCTGGTAGCTTTTTTTCAAAGAAGCGGCTAATTTCTGCTGTACACCGAATTCCTTACTCCACGAGAAAGCATGGACGCCACAGATCAACGTGTTTGTGTGTTTGTGCCGTGGATATTGTGCAGAGCAGGGGTAGGGAACCTATGGCTCTAGAGCCAGATGTGGCTCTTTTGATGACTGCATCCGGCTCTCGGATAAATCTGAGCTGACATTGCTTAACAGGATAAGTAATGAATAATTACTTAATTAATAATCCACTTGTAATCACAGTGTTAAAAACAACGTTCAAAATATAAAACATTCCCATGCATTTTTATGTTCAAGAAGTTGCGTTAATGGTAAGAAGTAATTTATTTATTATTGGTTAGTGTGGGCTTGCCCTCCTGGGGGTTCTTCAGACCACCAGAGCCTGTTTTAGGGTTACAATATTGTTTTATTTTATTTTTCTTTCAGTTGCTTTACAGCAATTGTCTTTTTCTCTTTCGTCCTCACTCGCGCTCTGGCTCCAGCCCCAACTCTGTCTCTCCTCCTGGCTGCTGCTTATAACAGAGCGACAGGTGATTAGATAAAAAGGCCCAAGTGGGCCTTCTACGCACCTGTCGCTGATTTCGAGGCCGGTCCTGGCAACATCCCGCTTTGCTGCAGGCCCGAAGGCCACGCCCCCTCCACAGTTAGCTTCAGAATAACAATGTTATTACAAAGAATAAGATACTTAATATACTCTGGAAATGTTGTTCTTTCTTAAAAATGCATGTGTTTAGTTGTGTTCAGTGTTAAAAAAATATATTAAATGGCTCTTAAGGAAATACATTTTAAAATATTTGGCTTCTTGGTTCTCTCAGCCAAAAAGGTTCCCGACCCCTGGTGTAGAGGAAGTAGGCAGATAATGGAAAACAACTGCAGTTTATAATATGCTTTTACTTACAAATGACAGTTACCAGCTACAGTACATCAGAGAGAGGTTTTAAGGGTACAAATCAGGTATTTTCAATTAATTCTTTATTGTATTTGGTGTCCCAGAAGAATAGTTGGCAGTGTGTTTATCAGTATGATAGTTTAGCATGAAAAATTAAATGTTGACAAGTACAAACTCTTTTTTTTTTTTTTTAATGCAGTAGAACAGGCCTGGGCAATTATTTTACTCAGGGGGGCTAGATTTAGATAAAAAAGTGTGTCTAGGGGCCGGTATTAGGGTTGTCCCGATCTGATATTTGCCAAAAAATGCGAATTGGCAAGGCATGGGAAAATGCCGATTCAGATCCAGTTTAAAAAAAAAATAAAATCCGGTCTGTGTTTTTCAACGCACCGATTTGAATAATACATTCCACTCTTCTGCTGCGTCCTACGCTCCGTTACGCATTTTCCAGCTCACCTTCAACACATCCACAAGTCTGTGTTCTAACTGTTAAGACGGCCTTGTGAATTAAAAAATACGGTAAAAATGTCAGCTGTGTGGGATTATTTTACCCTACAAAACGAAAAAGATGAAGAGTTGGAGTGCAAAACATGCCACAATAAAGTCAAGCGTGGTGGTAAAGTTGTAAGACATTTTAATGACTCTTGAGAGTGAGAGGCTTTTTAGCGCTCATCATTGATGAACACAGGAGCAGGCTGACACCTGAGCATCTTGAAGTGCTCGTCTTCGTTAGAAAGAATCTCCCTATTATGCTTGGACTTCAATTGTTTGCCCCCCCCCTGACTGGGGAAAACAATTGAAAGGAGTGTGTAGATAGTTTTTTGTCTTCCATCCATCCATTTCCTACCGCTTATTCCCTTTTGGGGTTGCGGGGGGCGCTGGCGCCTATCTCAGCTACAATCGGGCGGAAGGCGGTGTACACCCTGGACAAGTCGCCACCTCATTTTTATTTTTTTATTTTTTTTTATTTACACTTGTTCAAGAGCAAGTTTTGATGTTGAGTTATATACATTTTATTCCACTCATGTTGTTTGTGTGTTTTGCTTTTTTAAAATAATCTTTACAGCATAATTTGCACTTTATACTGTTCACATTTTTACTGTTTAATGATGCCATTTCTGTTGTATAATTTTTTCTATTTTGTGTTTATCCTTGAATACCAACCATTGTGTATTATTCAAACTCACCTATTTCAGCTGGCTAGTTGTTATCAAGAGTACTAAAACCCTTTTCAACATTAATCTGACAACTAAGTAGGCTAAATAACTTTAAACTTTAGTACATACTCTGATAGGCCAGTATCGATATCAGATCGGATGTGCAAAAACAATATTGGTATTGGATCGGAAGTGCAAAAACCTGGATCGGGACCTCCAGAGCCGGTAGATCTGTTTTTAAGAAAACTAATATAAAACCTCGGAATAATGATTGAAAGCTAAAAACGTTATGACAGTCCGCCTTAAAACACTGAATGAGACACGCAAAATGTACATGAAAATAAAAAATGTGGGATTGACAATGTTAACTATGAATGATAAAACACTGAATATTGACAACATATTTTACAATCAACCGAAAGGCAACCAAAATGCAAGAAACATAGTGAAAAAAAACCCACCTACAATCTGAGATATCTCATAGTGACCAGAGTAAGTTTTTAGATGACCATAGTACCTAATTAGATGACCATAGTGACTAGTATATGATGCAGAGTCCAACCATTGAAAGACTTAGTATAGTTGAAGACTTCTGTTCATTAGAAAACATCACTGCACATCATAATGGCAGCTACACTTTCCATCTTAAACATCTAAAACAATTTTTTGGGAATGTCCGGCGGGCCAGATTGAAAAGCTCAACGGGCCACGTGCGGCCCCCGGGCCTTAATGTGCCCGGGTCTGCCGTAGAATAAACAGTATTAGCCTTTGTCAACACTCCCTTGATCTATTTAATTTAACGTTTTGGACGTTATGTAGTTGTAGTACAGAACATGTTCATTTAAAGATTGATTTCCAGGCAGAAATATTTTGCCGAAATTCATTTTATCATGTGTTTCTTTCAAGACACATTTAGTTCCTCATTGTTCACAGGAAGTTGGGCTCTCTTTGAAATTAAAAGTAGGACACAGGGAGCATCTCAGGCAAAAGCAGCACTTACAGTACGTATCTTAGCCTGTCTTGTTTTCCCCTATTTACTACTTTTTTTTTCCAACACAAAACAAGACATGAATCCGGTTTAACTGATCAGTGAACTAAAGAAGAAGGTCTTGTCAGCGATCTGATCGTCATCATCATCACAACTTTGTGGAAGGGAAAATTCATTGTGCTAATTAAATTGAAACTGGGTTAAAAGGTAACAAATAACATGTACAGTGAGCACAATACCACTGTTTGCAGGCTCCCTGGTTCAAGGCATAGTACTGAGAGAATTAGAGTGTGCAATACTTTGATTTGCATTTTGTCAATAAATTCAAGCTTCAGCTGAATATTAACTTCTTTTATAGATTGTTTTGGAAAGTTTGGAACTAGTGTAGGGTAAATGACGCCTCTGTGAGTGTATGGCACACTCACTAGCTGGATGGCCACTCCACTGATGCTGTGTTGGTGTTCCTCAATGGTCATTTGCCGTCTGCTGCCATCTTTTAGATATATATTTAGATCAGGGGTGTCAAACTCATTTTAGCTCAGGGGCCGCATGGAGGAAAATCTGTGCACACGCGGGCAGGACTATTATAATCATGGCATTACAATTAAAAAACAAAGACAACTTCTGATTTGTTTTCTTTGTCTCACTTTGGCCAAAAATAGAACAAACACATTCTGAAAATATTATGACAGACACATTTCGGGAGAACATCCTCCCAGTAACACACCATAAACGCAACACAACAAATACCCAGAATCCTTTGCATCCGTGATACGCCCTGAATATATTTTACACCCCCGCACCCCCAACCCCGCCCACCTTACCGACGCACAGGGGTGGGGGAGGTTGCTGCTCGCGGGGTGTATAAAATAGTCAGGGTCTGTCAGGGATGCAAAGGATTCTGGGTATATGTT
>NC_084637.1:14402977-14437977 GCF_033978795.1 Nerophis ophidion | reverse complement strand
ATGCAGGGGCCATTTTTTAAATAGTAATAAGATGCTAAAAACAGATATTATATACATTTTAGGACAAAACTTAGTGTAAGCTTTGTGTTATAAGTGACAAAGGGCCTGATTTGCTAAGGTCCACGCGCAAAATCAGAGTGTGCAAACAGTAAAATAGCGTGTACTATTAGTGGACTGGTTGCGTGCGATCTACTAAGACTGCATGTGTGATTGAGAGGGGGTTTAGACCGCCTTATTTAAATGAGGATTTTGCGTGTACTATAAGAAGCATCATCATGGAGACATTCTCTTTTAGTGCACATTTGTGTTCTCATGCTCCTACCTGCAGTGCTGGCTATGTTTTCAAACAAGCAGGAGACATCTACTTATTTTTATGGGCATTTTAGAAGCAGTCGCGCAGTGCATTTACATGGACACCACCACAAGGTGCATGGGAGCGAGGCAGCACATCTAGAGGTGGGAATCTTTGGGCACTTCACGATTTGACTACGATTACAATTCAGAAGCTACGATTCGATTGAAAATGGATTATTGATGCATCTTTAGTTTATGTATACTAATCCAGTTTATCATTTATTTTCATTTGACTAAATACGCGTTTATCAATTGCAACTTTTAAAAACAGTGCATTTGTAATAAGAAACAGTTTAATTCCCATAACATTTATCAAATTAATGGAAATTTGTGCATGACTGAAACATAAGTGCCCTAAAATAAAGAAGCTGCTCGGACTTCAAAGTGAGGCGACTCCCTGTAGTCATTTAAATTATAGAATTTTCTGCATTACTTTATTTACAATAAATACATGGATTATTGATGTTTACCAATCGATTCTATAATGGTCCCAGTCCAAATTGCGATGTATCTAAAAATCGATTATTTCCCCCACCTCTAAGCACCATTGTGCTCAAGTTTTTGTCATATCGGACCGACCTGGGCAAATTCAGGCCGGGTGGCCGCCTGCGGCCCGTTAAGCTTTTCAATCCCAATTTTTTTAGATATTTATTGGCCTACTGAAATGAGATTTTCTTATTCAAACAGGGATAGCAGGTCCATTCTATGTGTCATACTTGATCATTTCGCGATAGTGCCATATTTTTGCTGAAAGGATTTAGTAGAGAACATCCACAATAAAATTCGCAACTTGTGGTCGCTAACAGAAAAGCCTTGCCTTTACCGGAAGTCGCAGACGATGATGTCACATGTTGATGGCTCCTCACATCCTCACATTGTTTTTAATGGGAGCCTCCAACAAAAAGAGCTATTCGGACCGAGAAAATGACAATTTTCCCATTAATTTGAGCGAGGATGAAAGAATCGTGTTTGAGAATATTGATAGCGATGGACTAGAAAAAATAAAAAAATAAGAAAAACAAGTTAAAAAAAAAACGTGATTGCATTGGGACGGATTCAGATGTTTTTAGACACATTTACTAGGATACTTCTGGGAAATCCCATATCTTTCTATTTTGTTGCTAATGTTTTAGTGAGTTTAATAGTACCTGATAGTCAGAGGTGTGTGTCCACGGGTGTCTTGACGCCAGTGTCTCATGAAAGTCGACGGCAGCTTTATGGACGGCGCAAACCCAGCTGAAGCGACTTTTTACCACAATTTTCTCACCGAAACCAGCTGGTTGACATTCGGTCGGGATCCATGTTCGCTTGACCGCTCTGATCCCTACTAAAGTTTCACCTCCAGGAATTTTAAACAAGGAATCACGGTGTGTTTGTGTGGCTAAAAGCTAAAGATTCCCCACTCCATCTTTCTACTTTGACTTCTCCAATATTAATTGAACAAATTGCAAAAGATTTAGCAACACAGATCTCCAAAATACTGTGTAATTATGCGGTTAAAGCAGACGACTTTTAGCTGTGTGTGTGTGCAGCGCTCATATAACCTAACAGTCCTTGACGTCACGCGTACACTTCATCATTACGCGACATTTTCAAGAAGAAACTCCCGGGAAATTTAAAATTGCAATTTAGTAAACTAAAAAGGCTGTATTGGCATGTGTTTCAATGTTAATATTTCATCATTGATATATAAACTATCAGACTGCGTGGTCGGTAGTAGTGGGTTTCAGTAGGCCAGGGGTGTCAAACTCAAATACGGAGTGGGCCAAAATTTTAAACGGAACAAAGTCGCCGGCCAAGGTTGAACAAATTAACCTTTTAATAGGGACCCAAACAAGTTTTGCATTAAATATTGAACAAGCAAGGCTTATATAACTCTAGTGACATGCAAAAGCCAGTTTCAAATAACAATAATATTAAAGAAATATCAATGGCATATCAAATAAAATAGAATAAAAATGTTATGCCTTTTTTTCTATTTGCAATCTTCTGAGGTAAATATAAAATTTTTTCCACAGGCTAATAATACATTTGAAAATAAAATAACAATAATGAATGAACCAAACGTTCAAGCCTTGAAGTAGCAAGAGAAAATGCATGAATAAAATGTTAATTACTGGTCAGTTTGCTGGAAGTTTCCCGTGCTGCAAGGGTTTCTGGGTATTTGTTCTGTTGTGTTACGGTGCGGATGTTCACCCGAAATGTGTTTGTCATTCTTGTTTGGTGTGGGTTCACAGTGTGGCGCATATTTGTAACAGTGCTAAAGTTGTTTATACGGCCACCCTCAATGTGACCTGTATGGCTGATGACCAAGTATGCCTTGCATTCACCTGTTTGTGTGTGTGTGTGTAAAAGCCACAAATATTATGTGACACGCTGTAAGTATGGAGGAAAAGCGGACATGACAGCAGGTTGTAGAGAACGCTAAAGGCAGTGCCTTAAATACACGCCCCCAATATATTTGTCCAGGTGGAAAAAGGTAGAAATTCGGGAGAATGGTTGCCCCGGGAGATTTTCGGGAGGGGCACTGAACTTCGGGAGTCTACCAGAAAAATTAGGACGGTTGGCAAGTATGAGTATTAGCGGTGAATGCGGTGTTACAGCGGCACCGACGCTGTATAACACCGGCAGGCCAGCTGTAATGCTAAATTGATATTGCCTCACGGGCCAAATTAAATTACACGGCGGGCCAGATTTGGCCCGTGGGCCAGAGTTTGACATCCACGCAGTAGGCCTTTAAGATGGAAACTGTAGCTACCATTATGATGTGCAGTGATATTTTCAAATTACCGTACGTCTTAAACCATACAAAGTATTTCTATGGTTGGAATTTGCGCTTTCGCATGATATACTAGTTACTATGGTAATAATCCAAGTCACAGCAGCTCAGATGAGGCACCAAGCCGTGTGGGTGGGGGAGTGTTTCCAAAACAGCCAGCCTGAAATGCGGGTGTCAGGGACAGACGTCGAAGGGGAATTTACAACAAAGTTCTAAAGCTTAGTGATGTATCAGATATATCAGATTGTAGGTGTTTTTTTGTTTTTTATACCCTTCCCTTTCGTATTTCACTGTTTGTTGCGTTTATGTTGCGTTTCGATTGATTGTAAAATATGTCAATGGAGAGGGGGGGTGACGTTCATATGTTGTCAATATTCAGTGTTTTATCATTCATAGTTAATATTGTAAATCCCACATTCTTTATGTTCATGTACATTCTATTCTGGGTATCTCATTCAGTAAAAAAAAATAAAAAATTCCATTCCGTTTTTTAAGGCGGTCTGTCATAACGTTTTTAGCCCTATATCAGACATTTTTGTGAGGTTTTGTAATAGTGTTTCTAAAAATAGACCAATTTTTTGTCTAAAATTGGCCCCCTGAGTCAAAATAATTGCCCAGGCCTGATATAGGATGGATGTTAGTATTCTGTGAAAAGACTAACGTCATTCGAAAAGAATAGACACCAAAACTCAATTGAATTTGTTTTAATCATCCCTTTAAGTCAGGGGTAGGGAACCTATGGCTCGCGAGCCAGATGTGGCTCTTTTGATGACTGCATCTGGCTCACAGATAAATCTTAGCTGACGTGGCTTAACAGGATATTTATGAATAATTCCGCTGGTAATCACAGTGCTAAAATTAACGTTTAAAATATATAACATTCTCATGCATTTTATTCATCCATCTGTTTTCTACCACACTTCTTCAAGAAGTTGCATTAATAAAATACTTATTACACTATAAAAATGTTGGTCTTACTTAAAAATGCACACATTTAGTTGTATTCATTGTTTAAAAATATTATATGGCTCTCACGGAAATACATTTTAAAATATTTGGCTTCCATTTCTTTCTCAACCAAAAAGGTTCCCGACCCCTGCTTTAAGTCATCCAGCAGCTATGAAATCATAAAAGGATGTTGCTGAACAGACGATGTGTTTATTATTGTTTATTTCTGACCGTCCAAATATGTTCAAACGTACACGTAGGACCCTTAAGTCATCCAGTCGCCACGTAATTATAAAATGATGTTGCTGAATACACAATATGGCTAATATTTTTTTTTTAGTTCTGACCGTCCAAAAATTTTGAAACGGATACGTAGAATGGAGGATTCTCTCTCACGATTCTCTCAGTTCACGCCTCCTTTTCAAAAGTGCAAAATAAAACGCAAAATACCGTATTTCCTTGAATTTCCGCCGGAGCGCTAATTAATTTAAAACCTCTTCTTACTCCTGCGCTTACCAAAGGCATGCGGTAAAAGTAAGCATGCGCTAATTATTTTAAAACCTCTTCTCACTCCGGCACTTACCAAAGGTATGCAGTAAAAATTGGAGTGTGATGTAAGCTTGGACCTTAAATCCTACTGAATAGCTCTTAATCTTCTCTCCTTTCTGCGATTTCAAATGACCGGTATTGAAATCAGCCTCCTCCATTTTGAAAATGATGACAGGGGAAGTGTCACTCGTGATGAGACGAGTTTGACCAGGCGGTAATACTAAGCATGCGTTAATTATTTTGGGAAGCGAGTTTGACCCGGCAGTAATTCAAGGCAGGCGCATACTATATGCCCGCGACAATTCAAGGAAATGCGGTAGTGCTCCCAAAGCAGTAATAGATGTTGGTAAATCACATTGCTCATGCTGTATCATATATTTGCATTTTTTTTCTCCGAGTATTGTGGCTGTTTTCATGATCGAATTATTCTGCTCGCTTAAGAGACTTTGCACACATTTAGGAAACCAGCTCTGCGTGTGCAATCAAGTTTGCACGTGTTTAAAGTACACACACCTTTAGTAAAACAGGCCCTAAGTGTGTTATTTTTAATGATCAATTATCACCTTTTTCTCATTACATTATGATTTATTTTTATTTTTTTTAAATTTTCACTGTTGTTTTCTGACAAAATGATGCAAGCCAGCAAAACTATCTGCAAGCTGCAAATTGGCCCCAGGCCGCCATTTGGACACCCTTGCTTTAAACATTAGTGGTGCTATGTCCATAACAGCCCTTTGGTACTAAAACACTGCATTTGGAGCCATGGTGAATATCGTAGACCGCTATTAGAGTTGACATCGTTGCAGCAATAATGTGTAAATGATTTCCCTGCAGGGAAAAAAAGGATGATCTCACTTGTGCTGATAAAAGACGCTACAATGCGTTTGATGTTTGCTGAGCTACAGCGTGAAGTGGTCGATGGGGAAAGATGGAGGGTGCCAAGGAAGGAAAAAATGGGAGACGTGACCTTTTTGTTGTGTGGCTGTCTTCACTGGAATGGCATCTTTTGCTCTGTGTCCTAGGAGGCTGCTGACCCTCACTGCTGGAGTGTTATTGTGTTTTAGTGAGGCCCCTACACTCACACACTCCTTCATTTTGGTTGCCGAGGTCACCGTATCTTTTATCTTTCTGGGTTACCCTATCCTCTTAAGTTCTGCAAAACAATCAGTGATTTATAACAAATTGAGAGTACAGCTCCACGCACACATATGCACAAACCCACACAATTGCAAATACACAGGTCTGGGGACCATCGTGCTTTTTATTGACCGAGCAACTTGAGCAAAGAGGATGAGGAAAGTCAAACAGGCCGGGCTTTGTCTCTTTTTGTCCTGCCCCAGACGCCATACAGAGACTCCCAGCATGCTCTCCGCTCTGGGTTGCCATTGGCGACTGTGTCCAAGTATGTTGGATCGAGGATACCCAGCAAGGACCCGCTATAGTTGTAATATAAGTGGATTCCCTTTAAAAAAAAAAAATCAATGCAGTTTGTTCTACTGTGCGCTCGAAGCAAAGAGTTCTCCATTGCTGGTCCATTTCTGAGTGTTCCAGGTGAAAGCTATCTTCAGTTTGTGCAGGCATTTTGTCTTTAATTTCCAACTCAACTGGTTTAGATTGGTGACATTGACATTGTGTCAATGTTAGGAATGGGCCTAAAATCTATATCGCAATATATTGCAGCCTCCTCTATATTATTTGGTTTGTAAATAATAATATAATAATTTTAAAACTAGTTACCAAGGCTCCTAATTTGGCTGCTGACATATTCAGTAACATATTGCATTATTTCCAGTTGTATTATTTTGTCAAAACTATTATTAATCAGGGCTTCACGGTGGGAGAGGGTTTAGTGCAGGGGTGTCAAACTCAAATACAGAGGGGACCGAAATTTAAAACTGAACAAAGCCCCGGGCCAAGGTTGAACAAATGAACCTTTTAATAGGGACCCAAACAAGTTTTGCATTGAATATTGAACAAGCAAGGCTTACATAACTTTAGTGACATTCGAAATCCAGTTTCAAATAATAATAATAATAATTCAAAAAATATCAATGGTATATCAAATAAAATTTAAATAAAAATTGAATGACTCTTTTCTATTTGCAGCCATTTGAGGTAAATATCAAAATAAACTTTTTCCACAGGCTAATAATACATTTGAAAATAAAATAACAATAATGAATGAATCAAACATTCAAGCCTTGAAGTAGCAAGAGAAAGTGCATGAATAAATTGTTAATTATTGCTCAGTTTGCTCCACTGATTTGCTTTACCACTGAATATGGAACAAGCAATAATTATATAACTTAATAGTGCAAAATCAACTTTAAAAAAAAAACAAAAACGAAAAAACATCAATGGTAAAATTAATACAATTTAAATAAAATATTTAATGGTAGGTGGTAGCAGGGGGTGCATATTGTAGTGTCGTGTAATAATTAGTGCTGCAAGGAGTTGTGGGGATTTGTTCTGTTGTGTCTATGTTGTGTTACGGTGCGGATGTTCTCCCGAAATGTATTTGTCATTCTTGTTTGGTGTGGGTTCACAAGCGGCGCATATTTGTAACAGTGTTAAAGTTGTTTATACGGCCACCCTCAGTCTGACCTGTATGGCTGTTGAGCAAGTATGCTGGCATTCACTTAAGTGTGTGTATAAGTCGCATATATTATGTGACTTGGCCGGCACGCTGTTTGTATGGAGGAAAAGCGGACGTGACAACATATTGTAGACAACGCTAAGGGCAGTGCCTTATAGACACGCCCCCAATATTGTTGTCCGGGTGGAAATCTGGAGAAATTCGGGATAATGGTTGGAACATCGGGAGCGTTGGCAAGTATGAGTATTAGCGGCGAATGCAGTGTTACAGCGGCTCTGCCTCTGTATAATACCGGCGGGCCAGCTCTAATGTTAATTTGATATTTCCTCAAGGGCCAAATGAAATTGCACGGTGGGCCAAATTTGGCCCGCGGGCCAGAGTTTGACACACATGGTTTATGTGGGTCTGCCTCACAATACGAAAGTCCTGAGTAGTCAGGGTTCAATCCCGGGCTCTGTATCTTTCTGTGTGGAGTTTTCATGTTCTCACCGTGAATACGTGGGTTCCCTCCGGGTACTCCGGCTTCCTCCCACCTCCAAAGACATGCACCTGGGGATAGGTTGATTGGCAACACTAAATTGGCCCTAGTGTACGAATGTGAGTGTGAATGTTGTCTGTCTATCTGTGTTGGCCCTGCGATGAGGTGGCGACTTGTCCAGGGTGTACACCGCCTTCCGCCTGATTGTAGCTGAGATAGGCATCAGCGCCCCCCCCCGCGAACCCAAAGGGAATAAGCGGTAGGAAATGGATGGATGGATGGATATTATTAATCAATCTGCCTCCCTTTGTTTACATTTAAGAACTTTTGCTCGTGGTTAGCGGTTAGCATATCTTCCAACAGTGTGTAGTAGAGATGCACGGATAGGCAATTATATCTTATGCAACCGCATCACTAAAGTCGTCATCCACCCGCAATCCACCCGAACCAACATTTCATCAAAGCCACATCCGTCCGCCACCCGCCCGTTGTTATATATCTAATATAGACGATGAAAGGCATTAGTGAGGTTAGAAAGTGTAACTCCCTCCAAATAGCGCAGACACAATGGCTTTTTTGAACTGATTTATTTGAAGGCTTACTTTCCCTTCAAATTCACCGTGAAAACTGTAATATTTAAAGCACGTTACAAATGTAAAAATAATAACATGCACAGCGTGTGGATCAAACATTTTACCAAATAAAATACCAACAAATGACAAATACCTCGTTGGCCATACCCGGAAGTAGCTTCCTTACATCCGTTGACAGACCAAACGAGACACTTCAAAATAAAAGTATGTCCACATACTGTTTCAAAGAGTGCTGCTCGTTTTTCGTATGTGGGTAACAACATGTAACTATTTTTTAAATGGTTGATTTCTATAGGCTAGTAAGGTAAAGTGTTGTACCTGACAAGTTTGGGCTACCTTGCTTCTGCAGCCTTCATCAGAGGTGTCACGTGATGTTATCTGTGACGTGATATATGGACTGTACCATCAAGAGTTGTCAGGTACAACACTTTACCTTACTAGCCTATAGAAATCAACCATTTATAAATACACGTCAGTAGGCTAAATTAACCTCTTCAACATAACATTTAACTATGTATAATGTAGCGGCTGGCTACGGGGTGTTAGCCAATGACTTTGGCTGGGGAGAGATAGGGAAGTGACGTTATCGACAGGAAGTGAGAGTTCGAGTTGTCCCGGGAAAAGCGTTAGAGACATGAGAGCTGTTGTGTGGTTGTATTACATCTTGTGCAACTGAGACAAGACAAACGAAGAAGTTGTATGAGCCTACAGTCCTGGGATTATTACAATACATATTTCCGAATTGGTTGAACCGCCACCCGCCCGAATCTATTTAAAATATATTTTTTCGTCATGTCACCCGCCCAACCCGCGGACTCCGTGGTTGTGACCGCAAACCGCGCATCTCTAGTGTGTAGGGTAGCATGTAAGAAACGTTGTTTATTTTTCCCCATTGAGGCTAGGAAGTGGCGAAAAAGTATATTGCGTTGGGAACTCATCCTATAACAATAGTATCAAAAGCTCTGTTGTCTGTTGAATTGATATTATTTACGGTAGTAACTGGATTTATAGCGTTTTGATTGATTGAAACTTTTATTAGTAGATTGCACAGTTCAGTACATATTCCGTACAATTGACCACTAATTGGTAACACCCCAATAAGTTTTTCAACCTGTTTAAATCGGGGTCCACGTTAATCAATTCCTGGTATAAATATAAACTATCATCATAATACAGTCATCACACAAGTGAATCATCAGTGTGTATACATTGAATTATTTACATTATTTACAATCCGGGGGGTGGGATGAGGAGGGTTTGGTTGATATCATTACTTCAGTCATCAACAATTGCATCATCAGTGAAATGGACATTGAAACCGTGTCGGTCTTACTTAGTAGGATATGTACAGCCAGCATAGAAGATAGTGAGTTCAGATAGCATAAGAACAAGTATATACATTAGAAATACAGTTGATTATTTACATTTGGTTATTTACAATCCGGGGAGATGGGATGTGAATGGAGGAGGGTGTTAGTTTAGGGTTAAAGTTTCCTGGAGGTGTTGTTTTAGAGCGGTTTTGAAGGAGGATAGAGATGCAATTACTTTTACACCTGTTGGCAGTGCATTCCACATTGATGTGGCAAAGAAGGAGAATTAGTTAAAACCTTTGTTAGATCGGAATCTGGGTTTAACGTGGTTTGTGGAGTTCCCACTGGTGTTGTGGTTATTGCGGTCATTTAGGAAGTAGTTTGACATGTACTTCGGTATCAGGGAGGTGTCGCAGATTTTGTAGACTAGGCTCAGTGCAAGTTGTTTTACTCTGTCCTCCAATCTGAGCCAGCCCACTTTGGAGAAGTGGGTAGGAATGAGGTGTGATCTGGGGTGGAGGTCTAGAAGTAACCTGACTGGCTTGTTCTGGGATGTTTGGAGTCTAGATTTGAGGGTTTTGGAGGTGCTGGGGTACCAGGAGGTGCAAGCGTAATCGAAAAAGGGTGGAACGAGAGTTCCCGCTAGAATCTTCAAGGTGCTTTTGTTGAACAGAGAGGAGATTCTGTCGAGAAATCTCGTTCTTTGGTTGACGTTTTTGATTACCTTGGTTGCCATTTTATCACAGGAAAGATTAGCCTTAAGAATGGAACATAGGTAGGTGATCTCATCTTTCCTGGTGATAACAATGTCACTGACTTTCTTGAGATTGATTTGGGACCCAATTTGGATGGATTCCGTTTTACCTAAGTGTATGGATCGCTTGTTGTCAGCGAGCCAGGTGCAAATACTAAGGAGTTCAGCACTGAGGATTTTTTCCACCTGGGACTTGTCCTTGACGCTGCTGTTTTGGATCCGCTTTGAACTGAACTCTCGCGGCTGTGTTGGAGCCACTATGGATTGAACTTTCACAGTATCATGTTAGACCCGCTCGACATCCATTGCTTTCGGTCCCCTAGAGGGGGGGGGGGGGTCCTCTGCAAGGTTTCTCATAGTCAGCATTGTCACTGGCGTCCGACTGGATGTGAATTCTCCCTGCCCACTGGGTGTGAGTTTTCCTTGCCCTTTTGTGGGTTCTTCCGAGAATGTCGTAGTCGTAATGGTTTGTACAGTCCTTTTGAGACATTTGTGATTTAGGGCTATATAAATAAACATTGATTGATTGATTGATACCAGCAGGGCCGAGTCATCCGCAAACGGGAACAATTCACAGTCGCATGCTGATGACATGTCATTTACGAATATTAGGAACAGTAAAGGCCCTAATATACCCTAATATCCAATCCTGGGTGGATCTCGCGTGAGAGGAAGGTGGTGGGGGGGGTAATAATTTTGCAATGCAGTTTGCTGAAAATGATGGAAAGCGGCGCTCTACGAAACAACTGACGCTGTGGTCAAAGTTGAAATTGCCACAAAACGCATTTTAGAATGTTGAACACGACTGCCATCTGGCGGCTAAAATGGATGGTAAACTCCTCAATTCGTCAAGTTTCATGTGTCAGAAAAACTGCGACGAATAGGGCCATATTTATCCCACTTTCTACTAGAGTTGTACGGGATACTGGTATTAGTATAGTACCACAATACTACTACTACTAATAATAATAAGAATAGAAACTAATAATAATAATTTTCGGTACTATACCACCTCTGAAAAGTACCTAATCCTCGCCTCCATGGCGACAAATAAAGTACGTTTCTTACAAGTATTATCCCTGCAGGACGAAGAATAGCTAAACATGCTTCACTACACACCGTAGCTCACCTGCGTAAAAATGTAAACAAACGCCATTGGTGGATCTACACCAAACATCCACTGTAATGATACCAAGTACAGTATCGGATCTAGTCGATACTACTATGATTACGTCTATTTTTTGGCATCACAACATTTTATATTATGTTTATAAACTCAGGAAATATGTCCCTGGACACATGAGGACTTTGAATATTACTAATGGATGATCCTGTAACTACTTGGTATCGGATCGATACCTACATTCATGGTATCATTCAAAACTAATGTAAAGTATCAAAAAAGAGAAGATTAAGTGACTATTACATTTTAACAGAAGTGTACATAGAACATGTTAAAAGAGAAAGGAAGCAGATATTAACAGTAAATGAACAAGTAGATTAATAATTTTTTTACCAGTTGTCATTAATAATTTTGACAAAATAATAGAATGAAAATGACAATATGTTACTGCATATGTCAGCAGCTAAATTAGGAGTCTTTGTTTGCTTACTTACTAATAAAAGAAAAGTTGTCTTGTATGTTCACTATTTTATATAAAGACAAACCTGCAATCATAAAAATATGTTTAATGTACCCTAAGATTTTTTGTTAAAATAAAGCTCGTAATGCAAGTTTTTGTGGTCCCCTTTATTTAGAAAAGTATCTACATTTTGGTAGCGCTATCAAAATATTGGTATTAGGACATCACTACTTTCTACTGAATATTGTCTGTTTTGCACAACCCATTATTCCCGTAGTTTTGTGGTTTGAAAATTTTTGAGCCAGTGACATACAGCAACTTTAATGCTGTAGTTCTTATAGATACATCTTAGTTTAGTTATACCATATTTTTTGGACTATAAGTCGCAGGTTTTTTCATAGTTTGACCGGGGGTCCGACTTATACTCAGGAGCAACGTATGTGTGAAATTATTAACACATTACCGTAAAATATCAAATAATATGATTTAGCTCATTCACTTAAGAGACTAGACGTATAAGATTTCATCTGATTTAGCAATTAGGAGTGACAGATTTTTTTGGTAAACGTGTAGCATGTTTTATATGTTATAGTTATTTCAATGACTTATCATAATATGTTACGTTAACATACCAGGCACCTGCTCAGTTGGTTATTTATGCGTCATATAGCGCAGTGTTTTTCAACCACTACAATAGTGTGCCGTGAGATACAGTCTGGTGTGCCGTGGGAAATTATCTAATTTCATCTATTTGGGTTAAAAATATATTTTGCAAAGCAGTAATTATAGTCTGCAAATGATGTGTTGTTGTTGAGTGTTGATGCTGTCTAGAGCTGGGCAGAGTAACCGTGTAATACTCTTCCATATCAGTAGGTGGCAGCCGGTAGCTAATTGCTTTCTACATGTTGTAAACAGCGGGAGGCAGTGTGCAGGTAAAAAGGTGTATAATGCTTGAACCAAAAACAAACAAAAGGTGAGTGCCTCTAAGAAAAGGCATTGAAGGTTAGAGAAGGCTATGGAGAACGAAACTAAAACTGAACTGGCTACAAAGTAAACAAAAACAGAATGCTGGACAACAACAAAGACTTACTGTGGAGCAAAGACGGCGTCCACAATGTACATCCCAACATGACAGGACAATCAACAATGTCCACAGAAAGAAGGATAACAACAATTGAAATATTATTGGTTACTAAAACAAAGTAGATGCGGGGAATATCGCTCAAAGGAAGACATGAAACTGATACAGGAAAATACTAAAAAAAGAGAAAAAGCCACCAAAATAGGAGCGCAAGACAAGAAGTAAAATACTACACACAGGAACATAGCAAAAAAGTGAAAATAAGTCAGGGTGTGATGTGACAGGTGATGATGACACTACACCTACTTTGAGACAAGAGCTATGCTTGGTTATGCTTTAAAACAGGGGTGTCAAACTCAAATACAGAGTGGGCCAAAATTTTAAACTGAACAAAGCCTCGGGCCAAGGTTGAAATAATTAACCTTTTAATAGGGACCCAAACTAGTTTTGCAATGAATATTGAACAAGCAAGGCTTAAATAGGGCAGCACGGTGGAACAGGTTTAGTGCATCTGCCTCACAATACGAAGGTCCGGAGTAATCCTGGGTTCAATCCCGGGTTCGGGAACTGCGTGGGCTCCCTCCGGGTACTCAGGCTTCCTCCCATGGAACAGGCAGAGCTTATATACTGTAATGTAATAGTGCAAAATCAACTTTCAAAAAACAAACAAAAAAACATCAGTGGTATATTAAATAAAATTTAATTACAAAAATTAATGCCTCTTTTCTATTTGCAGCCTTCTGAGGTAAATATCAACATTAACTTTTCCCACAGGCTAATAAATTCGAAAATAAAATAAAAATGAAGTGGGCGGGGTTTGGTGGTAGCGTGGGGGTGTATATTGTAGCGTTCCAGAAGAGTTAGTGCTGCAAGGGGGTCTGGGTATTTGTTCTGTTGTGTTTATGTTGTGTTACGGTGCGGGTGTTCTCCCGAAATGTGTTTTGTCTTTCTTTTTTGGTGTGGGTTCACAGTGTGGCGCATATTTGTAACAATGTTAAAGTTGTTTATATGGCCACCCTCAGTGTGACCAAGTATGCGTGGCATTCGCATATGTGTGTGTGAAAGCCGCATATATTATGTGATCTGGCCAGCACGCTGTTTATATGGAGGAAAAGAGGACGTGACGACAGAGAAGTGGTCCCCAACCTTTTTGTATCCGCGGAGCGGTCAACGCTTAATAATTTGTCCCGCGGCCTGGGTGGGGGGATCCTTTTTTTTTTTTTTTTTCTTTGTCATGAAAAAGGGACGTTTTTGTCATGAAAAGGGGAGGTTTTTGTGGTTGGTGCACTAATTGTAAGTCTATATTGTGTTTTTTATGTTGTTTTGATTAAAAAAAATATATATATAGATATTTTTTTTTTAATAAAAATGAATAAAAAATTATTCTGCAGCCCGGTACCAATCGGGCCGCGGCCCGGTGGTTGGGAACCACTGTTGTAGAGGACGCTAAAGTTAGTGCCCTTAAGGCACGCTCCCAATATTGTTGTCCGGGTGGAAATCGGGAGAATGGTTGCCCAGGGAGATTTTCGGGAAGGGCACTAAACTTCGGGAGTCTCCCGGGAAAATCGGGAAGGTTGGCAAGTATGAGTATTAGCGGTGAATTTGGTGTTACCGGCGGGTCAGCTCTAATGTTAATTTGATATCGCCTCAAGGGTCAAATTAAATTAAACGGCGGGCCAGAGTTTGACACCCATGCTTTAAAGCAGGGGTCGGGAACCTTTTTGGCTGAGAGAGCCATGAAAGCCAGATATTTCAAAATGTATTTCCGTGAGAGCCATATAATATTTTTTTAACACTGAATACAACTAAATGTGTGCATTTTTAAGTAAGACCAACATTTTTAGAGTGTTATAAGTCTCTTCTTCTTTTTAATAACAATGTTATTCTAAAGTTAACAATAATAAATCTAATACTTCTTACCATTAATGCCATATCTTGAACAGGTGCGACAGAAAATGGAAGGTTATTTTTAACACTGTGATTACCAGCGGAATTATTCATTACTTATCGTGTTAAGCAATGTCAGCTAAGATTTATCTGAGAGCCAGATGCAGTCATCAAAAGAGCCACATCTGGCTCTAGAGACATAGGTTCCCTACCCCTGCTTTGAAGTCATATCCAACAATTGCGACAACAATTTTTTACTGTCAACTGAGTTTCCTTTTTTAATGATTTCTGCTGGTGGTGTGCCTCCGCATTTTTTCCACACAAAAAATGTGCATTGGCTCAAAAAAGGTTGAAAAACACTGATATAACGTACACATTCAGCCTGTTGTTCACTATTCTTCTTCTTCTTCTCTTAATATTTATAGAGCGCTTTTTCTCTAGTGACTCAAAGCGCTTTACATAGTGAAACCCAATATCTAAGTTACATTTCAACCAGTGTGGGTGGCACTGGGAGCAGGTGGGTAAAGTGTCTTGCCCAAAGACACAACGGCATTGACTAGGATGGCGAAAGCGGGGATTGAACCTGCAACCCTCAAGTTGCTGGCACGGCCGCTCTACCAACCGAGCAATACCGCCCTTCATTTATTTTAAATTGCCTTTCAAATGTGTATTCTTGGTGTTGGGTTTTATCAAAGAAATTTCCCCAAAGAATGTGACTTATACTCCAGTGCGACTTATATATGGTTTTTTTCCTTCTTTATTATGCATTTTCAGCAAGTGTGACTTAAACTCTGAAAAATACGGTAACTATCTGTTCTTTTGCTCTCAAGGTCAATCCCTCAGCGTGAAGGCTTCTTCCTCTGCCTCTCCACCCTCGACAAACCTGCTCCTCGTCCCCGGTGAAAAGCTGACCCTCCTTTGCTCTGTGGCCGCCGGGAACCTGCCCTCCCTGTCGCTCGAAGTGACCTGGCTGGCCAACGGCCGCGATATCATCACCATGGAGCGCAACGGGGTGGTGATATCCAACATGTCTTCCAGCTCAGCCCAAGGAAAGCGCAGCGAGGCGGGGCTGGAGCGGGTCGGGGCGGACGGCTATAGGCTGGCAGTGAGGCAACTGAGCACGGAAGACGGAGGAACGTACACCTGCCGCGTCCGGGCCTTCATCGAGAAAGGCGGGAGGAGCGCAGGCGGAGGAGGCCGCTGGCACATGGCGGCTGAGAAGACGTCAAACCCTGTGACGGTGAAAGTGTCCCAGATTAGTAAGTAAAAAGACAATTTGAGTTGGTTTGTTTTGCTTCAGTATGTCACAGTGCATGTTGAAATTCAAATGACCCTTATTGAACCACCGCTTCCCAGTACTGGCAGCTCTCATGCAATGACAATACCACTTGACTGTAGGGAAGGCACCATGATCTTGGTTAGTTACTTAAACATTAATGTCTTTGTGCATTTTTTAGGATGGTACATATTTGGGCTTCACGGTGGAGAGGGGTTAGTGCGTCTGCCCCACGATACGAAGGTCCTGAGTAGTCCATTTTCCATTTTCTACCGCTTATTCCCTTTTTGGGGTCGCGGGGGGAGCTGGCGCCTATCTCAGCTGCAATCGGGCGGAAAGCGGGGTACACCCTGGACAAGTCGCCACCTCATCGCAGGGTCAACACAGATAGACAGACAACATTCACACTCACATTCCCACACTAGGGCCAATTGAGTGTTGCCAATCAACCTATCCCCAGGTGCATGTCTTTGGAAGTGGGAGGAAGCCGGAGGGAACCCACGCATTCACGGGGAGAACATGCAAACTGCACACAAAGATCCCGAGCCTGGGATTGAACCCAAGACTGCAGGACCTTCGTATTGTGAGGCAGATGCACTAACCCCTCTGCCACCGTGAAGCCGGTCCTGAGTAGTCTGGGGTTCAATCCCGGGCTCGGGATCTTTCTGTGTGGAGTTTGCATGTCCTCCCCGTGAATGCGTGGGTTCCCTCCGGGTACTCCGGCTTCCTCCCACTTCCAAAGACATGCACCTGGGGATAGGTTGATTGGCAACACTAAATTGGCCCTAGTGTGTGAATGAGTGTGAAAGTTGTCTGTCTATCTGTGTTGGCCCTGTGATGAGGGGGCGACTTGTCCAGGGTGTACACCGCCTTCTGCCCGATTGTAGCTGAGATAGGCACCAGCGTCCCCCGCGACCCCAAAGGGAATAAGCGGTAGGAAAAGAATGGATGGATGGGTACATATTTGTGGATGGTGAATGAATAGCGCTATACAACCTTTTTGAAACCAAGAGCTACTTCTTGGGTACTGATTAATGCGAAGGGCTACCAGTTTGATACACACTTAAATAAATTGCCAGAAATAGCCAATTTGCTCGATTTACCTTTTAATAAATACATCTATATATATATATATATATATATAATATATATATATATATATATATATATATAATATATAAAAATGGGTATTTCTGTCTGTCATTCCGTCATACATTTTTTTTCCTTTTACGGAAGATTTTTTGTAGAGAATAAATGATTAAATAAACACTTAATTGAACAGTTTAGAAGAGGAGAAAGCACGAAAAAAATGAAAATCTAATTTTGAAACATAGTTTAATTTCAATTTCGACTCTTTAAAATTCAAAATTCAACCGAAAAAAATGAAGAGAAAAACTAGCTAATTTGAATGTTTTTGAAAAAAATTTAAAAATAATTTATGGAACATCATTCATAATTTTTCCTGATTAAAATCAATTTTAGAATTTTGATGACATGTTTTAAATAGGTTAAAATCCACTTTGAAATAAGATTTAAATTTGATTCTAAGATTTTCTACATTTGCCAGAATATTTTTTTTGAATTTTAATCATAGGTTTGAAGAAATATTTCACAAATATTCTTCGTCAAAAAAACAGAAGCTAAAATGAAGAATTAAATTAAAATGTATTTATTATTCTTTACAACAACAAAAAAAATTTACTTGAACAATGATTTAAATTGTCAAAAAAGAAGAGGAAGGAAATTAAAAGGTAAAAAGGTATATGTGTTTAAAAATCATAAAATCATTTTAAGGTTGTATTTTTTTCTCTAAAATTGTCTTTCTGAAAGTTATAAGAAGCAAAGTAAAAAAAATAAATGAATTTATTCAAACAAGTAAAGACCAAGTCTTTAAAATATATTCTTGGATTTTCTAATTCTATTTGAGTTTTGTCTCTCTTAGAATTTAAAAATGTTGAGCAAAGCGTGACCAGCTTGCTAGTAAATAAATAAAACTTAAAAAATAGAGGCAGCTCACTGGTAAGTGCTGCTATTTGAGCTATTTTTAGAACAGGCCAGCGGGCGACTCATCTGGTCCTTTCAAGCTACCTGGTATTTCCAAGTAGTCCTGTGCATTACAATTAACTGACTTATGTGTAGGAGCCCTGAACTTAATCAGTATCACTCCAAGTTTTACTCTGATCTAGGGCTGGGATGGTATACTGGTATTACGAGTTATACCGTTATATTTTAGCAGGCCTCGAATTTAAACTTTTTAAGGTCAAGGCAACTGTTGCCTTAACGGAGGGCTCATATTTTAGGGCACCAAGGCAAATATTATTTTCTTTCCAGGCAGGGGTTCTACAGCTCGCATGCATACATATACTGCTTTTAGTATTTATTATTAATATAAAGTTGTCAGCTTTTTGTCATTTCATTATGCCTTTTATCTCTATTTTTACCTTCTGATAGAGGGAAGTATTTTTTTATTATTATATATTTTTTAAGTTATGTTTATGTTTTTTTTTTTTTTTTTTTAAGTTATGTTTATGATGGGGCTTCACGGTGGCAGAGGGGTTAGTGCGTCTGCCTCACAATACGAAGGTCCTGCAGTCCTGGGTTCAAATCCAGGCTCGGGTTCTTTCTGTGTGGAGTTTGCATGTTCTCCCCGTGAATGCGTGGGTTCCCTCCGGGTACTCCGGCTTCCTCCCACTTCCAAAGACATGCACCTGGGGATAGGTTGATTGGCAACACTAAATTGGCCCTAGTGTGTGAATGTGAGTGTCTGTCTATCTGTGTTGGCCCTGGGATGAGGTGGCGACTTGTCCAGGGTGTACTCCGCCTTCCGCCCGATTGTAGCTGAGATAGGCGCCAGCGCCTCCCGCGACCCCAAAAGGGAATAAGCGGTATAAAAATTGATGGATGGATGTTTATGATGTATTAGGACAGATCCTTTAAGAGTTTGAGTAGAAATATGTCATATAGGAATTAACTACACACAGTAAAACGTTTACTTGTAAATAAAACACAAAGCAGTTTGGCTAATGACGATACATCCGTCCATCCGTTGACTACCGCTAGTCTCTTTTGGGGTCATGGTAGGTGCTGGAGCCTATCTCAGCTGCATTCGGGCGGAAGGCGGGGTACGCCCTGGACAAGTCGCCACCTCATCGCATGGCCAACACAGATAGACAGACAACATTCACACTCACATTCACACACTAGGGCCAATTTAGTGTTGCCGATCAACCTATCCCCAGGTGCGTGTTTTTGGTGGTGGGAGGAAGCCGGAGTACCCGTAGGGAACCCACGCAGTCACGAGCCCGGGATTGAACTCGGGACTACTCAGGACCTTCGTATTGTGAGTAGGGGTGTAACGGTACACAAAAATTTCGGTTCGGTACGTACCTCGGTTTAGAGGTCATGGTTCGGTTCATTTTTTGTACAGTAAGAAAACAACAAAATATACATTTTTGGGTTATTTATTTACCAAATTTGTAAACAATGGCTTTATCCTTTTAACATTGGGAACAATATAATAATTCTGCCCACGTTAATCCACATTAAACTGCCTCAAGTTGTTGCTTTGATTAAATAAAATGACAAAACCTTTGTTCTACATATAAAAAGTGCAACATTAAACAGTTTCAAATCAACTCATCGTGCTCAATTTATTACAGCATTTGGGAAGCCTGTAGTTGACTTTTATTATGTAAATGTTATATTTGTATCAACATGTGATAGCATGGAACCTGCCATTCAAAACTAGGCTTCTGAATTATTAATGATTAATGTAACTATAGCTGAAAAAATAGTAATATAGCAACACAATGGAGTTCAATGAAAAAACAGACAGGGCTTTGCTGCCCCTAACACACACACACGCACCTACGCACACACACACACACACACACACCGCAAAATGAGTTAACGTTACGCTAAAAGCTAATTAGCCTTCACCTCAAGCCAGAACTGCGAGCGAGCTGAGCTGCAGTTTGTTTCTAGAAGGTCAACGGGCTCATAGTGATGTTTGTAATAGTTGTGACTGAGAAGTGTTTTTTATGATTTGGGGAGATACCGCTGCTCCCCTGCTAAACGAATATCTGCTCGATGCTGAAGCATTGACTACATCGCCCTGAATTCGCCCTGCTGATTGGCTGTTACATCGCTCTGAATACACCCTGCTGATTGGCTTTGTATGTAACCAATCAGATGGTTGTGTGGGCGGGACAATGCTTGCTGCTCGGACAGAGGCAAAAAGCAGAGCAGCTTGTGAAGACTTATTCTTACAAACTCGTTCGGTATGCCCATGTGCCGAACCGAAACGGTTCAATACAAATACACGTACCGTTACACCCCTAATTGTGAGGCACATGCACTAACGCTTGTGTCACCTTGCTGCTGCTAATGAAGATAAAGTATAATAAACAAGATGTGTGTTTCGCTAACGCCCCCTTGTGGTTCGGTACAACAGTTTGGCCTATAACAAAAAAACAGGAGTGACGGCGTGATTCCTCACCTCATTAACTCTGTCACAGCAGCTGATGGACGCTGTATTGTCAAAGTGAAAGCAACATCATATACTTTTTCTCCTCCGCTGTATACTTTGTGTGGTGACAAGTGTCTCCAATATTGTCCACACCTGTCTCCATCTAAACACGACAGTGCGCTCTTAAACACACAGCGGAAAGCGAGGGAAAATGACTGTAGCCGCTCAGAAGAGTTGGTGCTGCAAGGAATTCTGGGAATGTGTTATATTCTCCCGAAATGTGTTTGTCATTGTTGTTTGATATGGTCTCACTATGTGGCACATATTTATGACAGTGTTGGCTTTGTTTATACGGCCACCCTTAGTGTGACATGTAGGTCTGTTGACTAACTATACTCCGAAGGTTTACCCTTGTAGCAAGATTAACGGTGATAGTACGTCATGTTTAATATGTCTGGCTATCATAGTGCGCGTGTGTCGGATTTCGAGTTGTCTAAAATGATTATAGTGTTTTAGTAATTTATAAAGGAGACTGTTAAGACCATCTGGAATTTTGTACTATTTATCATTATGCCGTCGACCATCATATCCCTTGTACATTATTAGCAAGTAAAAAGTCAAGGGCGGTCACGGCAAAGTGTTGCCGCAAATGTTGGTCAATTTTTTTTGGGCTTTACGACAAATGAAAGGGCTATTGCTGCGATTGCCGTGATTAAATTTGAGCCCTGTTTTAGAAAAAGATCTATATATTTGGGACCGTGTTGCCATACCATACCACATGTCTTTTGGCGCTGCCTTGATTATGAGTGTTTGTCCTGATTGGCACAGCACAGGGCATTATCTGCTTTCACTCTCAATGGCAAAAACCCACCCCTTCAGTGTGTAGTAGGCTTCTCCCCAAGTCAATGCTAAAGAGACTTCAGACTGAACAAAATGCAGCTGCCAGACTCTTGACCCAGAACAGCCCATATTACCCCCATTTCATCCAGTCTTCATTGGCTTCCAATTAATTTCCACATTGAGTTTAATATTTTAGTCCTGACATTCTGTGCATCGCCTCCAGTCTTCAGGCCTGGGTCTTTTAAAGATCCCCAAAACTCGTTTAAAAACCCGTGGAGACCTGACATTCCATGCTATTGCTCCCGGACTCTGGAACAATTTGCACCAGACCCTCTGTGATCTTGACTGTGTTGACACTTTTAAGAAACATTTGAATACTTCTCTTTAGTAAAGTTTTTAGGAAATGCACCCTTTAACTATCAAATGTAATCACTTTTTTTGATGTTGGCACTGTTGTTTTAATTGCATTGTTGTTTTACTTCGACTATGTTTTGTACAGCGCTTCGTGATTTTACCTGTGAAAGCTGTTTACATATAAAATGTACACACTTCATTACTTACTTCTGATGCACGACGACCCAACACAACAAACTTTGCAGAAGAATATGGTGACTATGGTTATAGCGATGCTTTGGTCACCGAAAGCATTTGGTTATTAGTGCGTGACTACAGCTTTAGTTACAGTCACCAATTTGCTTGAGAACCTACTTTTCTCCTTGTCGTGACTTTATCACTAATCTCATCTGTTTACATATGCAGTTCTTTTAGCTACTTAGCACAGCAGCTAGGGATGTGTCAAATGTTTAGCTTCTCCTCGGCTTGACAGAGCCTCTCCTCATAGCCCGTGCAGACTGAACTAATGCAGCCTCTAGGTGGCTGAAGAGTGTTTTCGAACTGAACAGTCAGCGGCCTTCACAGCAGTGAGCAAGAAGAAGCTCCATCTATCCTCGCGCAAAAGCGTGAGGCTCTTAACCTGACGTTAATGTCCAAAATGAACGAAAACTGCTTCGATATAGCAACGGCTAATTACTTTATAAGAAGAGGCAACAAGTTACGTTACTACTTACAACAAAAGGTAATCTAAGTACTCAACGCTTGTTATCTAGCCGTAAAACACTTAGAAAACCTTAAAGGGGAACATTATCAGAATTTCAGAAGGGTTAAAACCAATAAAAATCAGTTCCCAGTGGCTTATTTTATTTTTCTAAGTTTTTTGCAAAATTTTACCCATTATGGAATATCCCGAAAAAAGGCTTTAAAGTGCCTGATTTTCACTATCTGTAAATCCACCCGTCCATTTTCCTGTGACGCCAATACAAACAAACATGGCAGATAAAACAGAAAGATATAGCGACATTAGCTCGGATTCAGACTCGGAGTTCAGCGGCTTAAGCGATTCCACAGATTACGCATGTATTGAAACGGATGGTTGGAGTGTGGAGGCAGGTAGCGAAAACGAAATTGAAGAAGAAATTGAAGCTATTGAGCCATATCAAAGGCAACGCGGACGAATCCGGCGATCGCCTTCTAACCAACGTTTGCATCTTTTGACCACTGGAGCAACTTCAATCTGTCGATTGGTAAGTGTTTGTTTGGCATTAAATGTGGGTGGAGGGAAAGGCTGGGTGCATATATAGCTTCAAATGTACATACAGCTAGCCTAAATAGCATGTTAGCATCGATTAGCTGGCAGTAATGCCGTGACCAAATATGTCTGATTAGCACATAAGTCAATAACATAAAAAAAAACTCACCTCTGTGATTTCGTTGACTTTATCGTTGGAAATGCATCTGCTTTGAGTGTCGCAGGATATCCACACATCTCTGTCGTAACATCGCTATCATCGGTAAAATGTGCAGAACAAACGAGGGACTTTCGCATCTTTTGACACTGGTGCAACTTGAATCCGTCGATTGGTATGTGTTTGTTTGGCATTAAATGTGGGTGGAGGGAAAGGCTGGATGCAAATATAGCCACAAATGAGGCAAAACGATGCAATATGTACATACAGCTAGCCTAAATAGCATGTTATCGTCGATTAGCATGCCGTGCTAATCCATGCACACTCCACGTAAGTCAACTTGAATCCGTCCCTGATCGTGTTGTTACACCCTCCGACAACACACCGATGAGGGATGATGTCTCCAAGGTACGGAAAACAGTCGAAAAAACGGAAAATAGCAGAGCTGATTTGACTTGGTGTGTGTAATGTGTTTGAGAAAATGGCGGATTGCTTCCCGTTGTAACGTCACGGGTCAAAGGTCATCGCTCCGACAGCGAACAATTGAAAGGCATTTAAATCGCCAAATTCACCCTTTTACAGTTCGGAAATCGGTTAAGAAAACATATGGTCTTTTTTCTGCAACATCAAGGTATATATTGACGCTTACATAGGTCTGGTGATAATGTTCCCCTTTAAGCACTTAGCTCGTTTTGTTTAAAATACCGATATACACTATCTTGCCAAAAGTATTTGGCCACCCATCTAAATGATGAGAATCAGGTCTCCTAATGACTTGGCCCGGCCACAGGTGTATAAAATCAAGCGCTTAGGCATGGAGATTGTTTCTACGAACATTTGTGAAAGAATGGGCCGCTCTCAGGAGCTCAGTGATTCCCAGCGTACGGAACTGTCATAGCATGCAACAAATCCAAGAAATGCTGCTAAATATTCCAAAGTCAACTGTGGGCTTTATTATATAAAAAAGTGAAGTTTGGGAACAACAGCAACTCAGCCACCAGGTGGTAGGTCATGTAAACTGACAGAGAGGGGTGAGCAGATGCTGAAGCACAACATGCAAAGACTTTCAGCACAGTCAGTTGCTACAGAGCTGCAAACTTCTTGTGACCTTCCAATTAGCCCACGTACAGTACGCAGAGAGCTTCATTTCCGGGTTGCTTTTTACATCTCTTTTCTCTTTTATTCAACTTTTTAAGATATTTTTGGAATAGTATTTTTAAAATGTGCCACGGGCTGCACTTTGGACACCTTTGTTTTAAACTATTAAAGCTTAGCCATTAAAACAGATACAATACTAACACTTAAACACTATAAGTTAAGCAAAATAATTACAAAACATGCAAATTCCAGGGTTTTCCAATTATATTTTGGTATTTATTTTAGTTATTAGAAAAAACAACCTTGGTCAAAAGTTTTCAGTGTGTGTATGAGTACTTTTTGAACACATTCAACAATACCGTGATAATAATGTTAAGCGTGATCATTTTGGTCACAATAACCATGATATAATTTTCATATTGTTGCATCCCAACATATTTCATTCAGCCTGCCAGAAAATGTGTCCCCTCTCGATTATGCTCAGCTGTTGTGCAAGCATTTATTTCAGTAGAAATATCACCGATTACATTACTAAACATCTTTGGCAATCAAGGCATGCATGATCGTAAAAATCCATATTTTGATTTTAATTTGCCCAGCTGGTAAACACGGAAGTGTAGCTCCATGACTCTGATTGCATGTTCGCTCGCGCAGCAGGAGATAAGAAAAATCTGTCACGACAAGTGTTGCTTTTCTTTTCTCTGCTTTTCTGCAGGCTGCGACTCAGTCTTGTTCTCCTTGAGAGTGCTCTTGGTTTGCTGGATTGCATTTGGCTTGAGTCGTTTTTCATTTTTTTCCAGCCAAACTCAGACCAAAACCTTCATCTTCAAACTCTAAATCATTGAAATCATCGCTGTAAATTACCCTCCTCTTGTTTTTTTTCCGATTCTGCGAGAAAATAGAGCAGAACCTTGATTTACAAAATGAATTGGTTCTTGAACTAAGTTTGTACATTGAAGCAAAATCTCCATAAGAAACAATGAAAATATGAATAATGGGTTCCAGTCTTGACAAAAGTCCATATTTTAGTAAAATTTTATACAATTTAAAAACAATACAATGCACTATACGATACTGTATATTAGAGATGCGCGGATAGGCAAGTATATCATCCGCACCCGCAGAACAGAAGTCGTCATCCACCCGCCGTCCACCCGAACCAACATTTTATCAGGACCGTACCCGCCCGCCAACCGCCCGCTGAAATACATCAGAGGTTGGACGCCTTTACCACTCACAGACCTATATAAACCTGTTTCACAAAGTAATGAAGTCAATTGGAGCCGCTAACGTTCTCGCGACTATTAAATAGCGTTCATCCTGATGACAAGAATATGGGCGTGCTGCGCAGCCATTGCCTAGGACACCTTCAACAACATGTACGAACCAATTGTTGGTCCGACAACATGTGTGCAGCTTCCGCAATTACACGCACAAGATTGAAAGGCATACTGGGTGATACAGAGTACACTGACGGTTGTGATATAAACAACTTTAACACTTATTAATATGCGCCACGCTGTGAAGCCACACAATACAAGATTGACAAACACATTTCGGGAGAACATCCTCACAGTAACACAACATAAACGCAACACAACAAATACCCACAATCCTATGTATCCGCGACAAATCTTGAATATATTTTACACCCCCGCGCCCCTAACCCCGCCCACCTTACCGACGCACGGGGGGGAGGGGGGGTTTGGGTTTATAAAATAGTCAGGAAGTGTCATGAATACAAAGGATTATGGGTATTTTTTGTGTTGTGTTTATGTTGTGTTACTGTGAGGATGTTCTCCCGAAATGTGTTTGTCGTTCTTAATTGGTGTGGCTTCACAGCGTGGCGCATATTACTAAGAGTGTTAAAATTGTTTATATCACAACCATTAGTGTACTCTGTGTCACCCAGTATGCCTTGCACTCGTGTGCGTGTTGCCGTGTAAGCCACACACAACATGATACTGGACTGACAAGAAGTTTGTACATGTTGTAAAAGGTGACAAAGCCAATGGCTTTATAGCACGCCCTAATACCTAGTATCTGTGTGACTGGCGGCAGTCTTTCGAGAGAATAATAGCGTCTCCTATTGTTTTCTTTGCTTTATGACACGGGTCTTAAATGGCTCTTTGAATGGCAAAGAATACTGATCCCGAACCATGTATATCAAATATTTCCGTATGGTTCAACCGCCACCCGCCCGAATCTAATTAAAATCTATTTTTTCGTCATGTCAACCGCCCGACACGCGGTTTATCCGCGGACTCCGCGGATGGGACCGCAAACCGCGCATTTCTACTGTATATCAAACAAACACAAACTTTTGATGGATCAACTTTTTGTTTAGTAACAAAGGCAAAACAACCCTGCCGACACACCGTCTTGAGCCCTGTGGTGCACTAAGTTTGAAATCACAAAAATCTGGATTTTTCTAAACCAGGTCATTATAATAATTAGGAATTTTAAAAATCCAATGTACCTCGTGTCGACAACGCTGTGGATACTGTTGCAAACCACACATCACGTGTCCATTGCTTTCTTTGGACTCATAAGCTGGCAAAACTTACTGTTCGAATGCTAAAAAAACTCCTCCACATTCATCTGTCCGTAGGAAGATCAACAACAACAAATATAAGTAATTTCAATAATATTGTATTTTTGAGAATGAAAGTGTAATAATAAAGTAATTGTTGATGTTGTTATGAAAACAACATACTTAAAAATAAGGCTGGGCGATATATCGATATACTTGATATATCGTGGGTTTGTCACTATGCGATATAGAAAATGAATATATCGTGACAATCGCGTATACGTTCTCACGCAGTTGCTTTTAGCGTTCTTGTCTCTTCTTGTCACAGAGACATAAACCAAGCGCACCTTCTTATATACGTCACATACTGTCATGTGTGCAAAGTCACACGCTCCCGCGGAGCAGAGAGGTAGCGACATGGTAACATTAGCTGTGATGCTAGTGGAGTGTTACGGGTGGTAATACAAGAGAGAGAAGGTGCGAATCTGTTAACAAATGAAGGAATAATTAATTACCAAGAAAAACAGCACGGGATCCATGGTCTGGCAGTGGTTTGGCTTCAAGCGGGAATATGTTCAACATTTATGCGGCAAAAACATTGCTACAAAAAGTAGCAGCACTGCTAATGTAGCATCATTAGAAAAGTCACCCGCTAGAGAATAAGTGCTTGAAACTCCGCATGTCAACATCTTTAGTTTTCAGGATCTGTTACATTTAGAAATTCTAACCACTTTTAGTGGGTGGACGCATAGAAACAACAGTTAATTGGAGGCTTCAACTAAAATTAACGCAAGGTCTTTATCCGTTTTGCACACAATGGCACAAAAAGAGGGCGAAAACAAAAGGTATAAATTAGACAAAAAATATAAAAATATATAATATTTACATATTATATATACAGTATATAATTTATACGGATATATTATAATATATTGTATTTTTATACAATATATAACAAATCCCTATTACCATGTACTAGAGGCTCCACGGTGGAAGAGGGGTTAGTGCGTCTGCCTCACAATACGAAGGTCCTGCAGTCCTGGGTTCAATCCCAGGCTCAGGATCTTTCTGTGTGGAGTTTGCATGTTCTCCCCGTGAATGCGTGGGTTCCCTCCGGGTACTCCGGCTTCCTCCCACCTCCAAAGACATGCACCTGGGGATAGGTTGATTGGCAACACTAAATTGGCCCTAGTGTGTGAATGTGATTTTGAATGTTGTCTGTCTATCTGTGTTGGTCCTGCGATGAGGTGGCGACTTGTCCAGGGTGTAACATGCCTTCCACCCGATTGTAGCTGAGATAGGCGCCAGCACCCCCCCGCGACCCCAAAAGGGAATAAGCGGTAGAAAATGGATGGATGGATGGATAGGGGTGTAACGGTACGCAAAAATTTCGGTTCGGTACGTACCTCAGTTTAGAGGTCACGGTTCGGTTCATTTTCGGTACAGTAAGAAAACAACAAAATATACATTTTTGGGTTATTTATTTACCAAATTTGTAAACAATGGCATAACATATATACACACAGGGTCCATTGCCAAGGTTAATGTGGTCAACATGTGTAAAATAAAAACTAAATAAGATAAGGCTCAGAATGGTTTCTTAACAAAACCTTTGTACATATAAAGTGCTTTTTTTGATTGATTGATTGATTGATTGAGACTTTTATTAGTAAATTGCACAGGACAGTACATATTCCCTACAATTCACCACTGAATACAAACACCCCAATAACTTTTTCAACTTGTTTAATTCGGGGTCCACCTTCATCAACACCCCTCCCAGCCTGGCTAACTTGGATGCTATAAAAATATTTCTTATTGCGTCAACCCTGCCTGACTCGCCGAGGAGAGGCTCCTTGAATGCGGTGGTGACGCTTCAAAGGAGTTAGCATGTTTGACGTGTTGGCAGAAGCCTACCTTACTGCTGCTGAACAATGTCGGCAAACCTCTGTCCTCCATTGTTGTATCGTGCAGCCAAAGTGTTCCCAAAGGGGAGATGTTAACGAGGCAGGTGGGTCTGCCAGCTCTGGCTTTTACATTTTGTCCTAGCTAGTCACTGCTAGCCTGCCTCGCTCTGCATTTTTTACACAACGTGCGGTGCACTACCTAATATGTCCGTGTGGAAACTCTTTCGATACACAACCGAACCGAAACGGTTCAATACAAATACACGTACCGTTACACCCCTACCATGTACACTATTACAGTATATGTAACAGCTGCAGCAAAAAAGGGGAACATAAAATAGAGAGTAGATCCAGCAGAATACATACATTATAAACAGAGGTGGGTAGAGTAGCCAGAAATTGTACTCAAGTAAGAGTACAGTTACTTTAGAGATGTATTATTCAAGTAAAAAAAGTAAGGAGTAGTCACCCAAATATTTACTTGAGTAAAAGTAAAAAGTATGTTGTGAAAAAACTACTCAAGTACTAAGTAACTGATGAGTAACCTGATTACGGCAAAAAATAATGCACAAAAACATAATAATAGCAATGAACGAATTCAGAGCCAGGAATATCTCTTAAGCAACTAAAACCATATTATATATTAAATAATTGTATATTAAAATAAAATGAAAAAAATGGCACATTGCGCCACAATAACTTAACAGCACCATAGCCTCAGTAGGCATTCATTGATTTGATTGATTGATTAAAACATGTATTAGTAGATTGCACAGTACAGTACATATTCCGTACAACTGACCACTAAATGGTAACACCTCAATAAGTTTTTCAACGTTTATCAATTACTTAGTCAATGACCAAGTCGAGGTGATCTACCTCATATATGCGTATACATACACACACATCATATACATACACACACATATCATACATACACACACAAATCATTTATACACACACATATCATATATATATATATATATATATATACACGACTTGTCCAGGGTGTACCCTGCCTTCCGCCCGATTGTAGCTGAGATAGGCGCCAGCGCCCCCCGCAACCCCGAAAGGGAATAAGCGGTAGAAAATGGATGGATGGATGGATATATGTATATATATATACATATATATATATATATTAAATATATATATATATATATATTTATATATATTTATATATATATATACATTTATATATATACAGTATATAATTTATATTTATTTATTTTGCCGTTTTTGTTCACATGTTAAAGGTGTTTCAATGAATATACATACATGTTTAACATATAGATTCCTATCTTTCATGAAGACAAGAATATAAGTTGGTGTATTAGCTGATTCTGATGACTTGCAATGATTGGAATCAGACGTTCACGTTTTCAAATGGAGGAGAAAAAAGTTCCTCTTTTCTGTCTAATACATCATGAAAGTCGTTGGTTTTTGGCATCTTATTTGTCCAGCTTCCATATTCGTTTTTATACACTTTACAAGAAATACATTGGCGGCAAACTCCGTGGCTTGCTAGCTTGTTTGCGCTGGCTTTTGGAGACTCTTATTTTGTTAGCGCAGGCGCGATGGAGCGGCACTTTTATTGTGAAGACAGGAACTGTGCGATCAGTCTTTAGGCTTTTGACGGGAAGTACGGTTGAAATAAAAAGTGTCTTTTTTCCTTTACACTTTTGATTGATTGATTGAAACTTGTATTAGTAGATTGCACAGTACAGTACATAATCCGTTCAATTGACCACTAAATGGTAACACCCCAATAAGTTTTTTAACTTGTTGTGACCGCCTGACTCTGTTTGATTGGTCCAACGTCACCAGTGACTGCATGTGATTGGTGAAACGCAGGCATGCGTAGATTCTACTTTGAAGCTCTGTCATTAACCAAAACAAACATTAATAGATCGATAAAAAAAAAGTAGCGAGTAGCGAGCTGAATATAGATAAATGGAACGGAGTAAAAGTAGCGTTTCTTCTCTATAAATATACTCAAGTAAAAGTATGTTGCATAAAAACTACTCGTAGAAGTACAATTTATCCCAAAAGTTACTCAAGTAAATGTAACGGAGTAAATGTAGCGCGTTACTACCCACCTCTGATTATAAATAGGGGTGTGGGAAAAAATCGAATCGAATACGAATCGAATCGTTTACGTTGTGCGATTCAGAATCGATTTTAAAAAATCTTTTTTTTTTTTTTTTAATCAATCCAACAAACCACTACACAGCAATACCATAACAATGCAATCTAATTCCAAAACCAAACCTGACCCAGCAGAACTGCAATAAACAGAGCAATTGAGGGGAGACAAACACAAAACAGAACAAACCAGTAGTAATGAAACAAAAATGAATATTATCAACAACAGTATCAATAGTTATTATAATTTCAGCATTGCAGTGATTAAAAATCCCTCAATGACATCGTAATTAGACATTTATAAAAATTATAAAAAAAGAACAATAGTGTCACAGTGGCTTACACTTGCATCGCATCTCATAAGCTTGACAACACACTGTGTCCAATATTTTCACAAAGATAAAATAAGTCATATTTTTGGTCCGTTTAATAGTTAAACAAATTTACATTATTGTAATCAGTTGATAAAACATTGTCCTTAACAATTATAAAAGCTTTTAAAAAAAAAAATATATATACTACTCTGCTAGCATGTCAGCAGACTGGGGTAGATCCTGCTGGAATCCTATGTATTGAATGAATACAGAATCGTTTTGAATCGGAAAAATATCGTTTTTGAATCGAGAATCGAATCGAAAAAAATCGATATATATTATCGAATCGTGACCCCAAGAATCGATATTGAATCGAATCGTGGAACACCCAAAGATTCACAGCCCTAATTATAAAGAAAGACAGGTAGCTGACATACACTATATTGCCAAAAGTATTTGGCCACCTGCCTTGACTCGTTTATGAACTTGAAGTGCCATCCCATTCTTAACCCATAGGTTTCAATATGAATAAGAAAAACAAACCCCACATCATAATTCATCCTCCAACAAATTTCACCCTCTTTCACCACTTTGTGGCTGAGTTGCTGTTGTTCCCGAACTCTTCCATTTTCTTATAGTAAAGCCGACAGTTGACTTTGGAATATGACTGGATGTGTTGCACAGGTGGCATCCTATGACAGTCCCACGCTGGAAATCACTGAGCTCCTGAGTGCGGCCCATTCTTTCACAAATGTTTGTAGAAACAGTCTCCATGCCTAAGTGCTTGATTTTTATGCGCCTGTGGCCGGTCCAAGTGATTAGCACGCCTGATTCTGATCATTTGTGGCCCAATACCTTTTTGCAAAATTAGTGTAGAAACGGTCAGGTAATAGACAGATATCATCTATTGCTATATGGCGAGAGATTTTACAGCTGGATGGAGTGTGGAATGAAGGGGTTCTTGTGACGTGTGTGTGTGTGTTGGCATGCATGCGGAGGTTTGGGGGTGGGGGGTACGTCTAATAACCACTGTATGTACCTCCTTTTTTCATTGTGTGCCTGTTTTATGTCCCACTTACAGAGCATATGGGACTGCTCTCACTGGTAGAATGGCAACGGTATAGCCTGCGGGTATACATTCCTGCTACAGCTACCCCCCAACACACACACACACACACACACACACACACGTGCTTACGTACACAGCATGAGAACAGCATTTCTTCTGACATATTTCATCCTCATGCTGTGTGTGTGTGTGTGTGTGTGTGTGTGTGTGTGTGTGTGTGTGTGTGTGTGTGTGTGTGTGTGTGTGTGTGTGTGTGTGTGTGTGTGTGTGTGTGGTTTTCTGCTGGCATGCTGTCACCATTTACTTCCTATTCTACAGAGGTGTTCCCTTGATGTTTCTCTCTATTTCACAATGCAATCTATCATCAAGGAAAAACTTCTTTTTATTTTTGCTTTGTTTATTTTGTGCACACACATGCGTGCGCACATGCATGCAGTTTTTCTTGGTAATTTTTCCCACCAAGGGTTGCAACTACATGTGTGCTGTTATGTCAGCTGGAATTGTTAATAAGGAAGCTCCAAATATGCAAACTTTTAAGTCAACTTTTTGTACGCTCCTAAGGTTACTTTTATGTAAAGTAGTGGAATTGTTCATCTATTCCACTACTTTCGATTAATACCGTATTTTTCGGAGTATAAATCGCACCTGCCGAAAATGCATAATAAAAAAGGAAAAAAACAAGTCGCACTGGAGTATAAGTTGCATTTTTGGGGGAAATTTATTTGATAAAACCCCACACCAAGAATAGACATTTGAAAGTCAATTTAAAATAAATAAAGAATAGTGAAAAACAGGCTGAATAAATGTACGTTATATGATGCATAAATAACCAACGGAGAAGGTGCCTGGTATGTTAACGTAACATATTATGGTAAGAGTCATTCAAATAACTATAACATATAGAACATGCTATAAATTTACCAAACAATCTGTCACTCCTAATTGCTAAATCCGAGGAAATCTTATACGCCTCGTCTCTTACGTGAATGAGCTAAATAATATTATTTGATATTTTACGGTAATGTGTCAATAATTTCACACATAAGCAGTGTTAATTTTGTTGACGAAAAATGTTCGTCATAGTTATCGTCAACGACCTTTTTTTCTGACTAAAACGAGACAATAACTAAATAAAAAATAATTTACGTGGACTAAGACGATGACGAGGTGTATTGACATATTCGTCAACGAATAAAAACGAGACAAAAATGTCTGCCAGAGACGAGATCCAATCGGACCTCATTTCGTTAGGAAGAGGCGGGAGGAGTTGGGAAGAGAACCAATCAGAGCGACGTGGTAAGGAAGTTACGTAAACGTAGTTTGCATTTCAGACTGACCCGGGAATGCGCTGCAGAAGACAACATGTCAAGGAAGAGGAGAGAGGACATATGGGGAAATTTTATATTTGATGTCAAAGATAACAAGACGCAGTGTAAGAAATGCAGCGCCAGGATTACGGGGAAAAACACAACAAACTTGAAGCGACATTTACAGTCGAATCACCCCGAAATCCACACACAGGTAAGCATTTTCCACAACATACAACTCACTCGACAATATCCCGTTTATTACACGGCTTACTCGTGAAATATTAAATTTGAGACACGATTTTCATCAAAATACAACTTGTATCGGTGATTTTTCCGCTGTTTTGCTTTGACTTTCAGAAAATGAAGGGAACGTTTACATATTACCCTTTAGTCGACTAAATCTACTGTAGTTTTTGTCGACTATAATCTCACGATATTTCGTCAACTAAACTAAAACTAAAACAATTTAAATAACTAAATTATGAATAAAACTAAATTACATTTTAGTCAAAAGAGTATGACTAAAACTAAATCAAAATTTGCTGTCAAAATTAACACTGCACATAAGTCACTCCTATGTATAAATCGCACCCCCGGCCAAACTATGAAAAAAACTGCGACTTATAGTCCGAAAAATACGGTATGCTATCTTCATTGCTTATGTGGTCCTTGTAGAGAGGTGTGGCTCAGACATACACTGATGTCAGAATGTTCCAAAACCTGCTCAGTGGCCTTGTGGTCAGAGTGTCCGTCCTGAGACTGGAAGGTCGTGAGTTCGAAACCCCGGCCGAGTCATACCAAAGACAAAAATGGGATCTATTACCTCCCTGCTTGGCACTCAGCATCAAGGGTTGGAATTGGGGGTTAAATCACCAAAAATGATTCCCGAGCGCGGCCACCGCTGCTGCTCACTGCTCCCCCCACCTCCCAGGGGGTGACCAAGGGGATGGGTCAAATGCAGAGGACAAATTTCAGCACACCAAGTGTGTGTCTGAGACAATCATTGGTACTTTAACTTGAACTTAACTTAAAACGACCAATAGCTGACTTCTGGATGAATAGTATATATCAGGGGTCACCAACCTTTTTGAAACCAAGAGCTACTTCTTGGGTACTGATTCACTTAAATAAATTGCCAGAAATAGCCAATTTGCTCAATTTACCTTTAATAAATAAATCTATATATATATAAAAAATGGGTATTTCTGTCAGTCATTCCGTCGTACATTTTTTTTCCTTTTACGGAAGATTTTTTGTAGAGAAAAAATGATGAAAAAAACACTTAATTGAACGGTTTAAAAGAGGCAAAAACACGAAAAAAATGAAAATACAATTTTGAAACATAGTTTATCTTCAATTTCGACTCTTTAAAATTCAAAATTTAAC
>NC_084637.1:14382977-14397977 GCF_033978795.1 Nerophis ophidion | reverse complement strand
GTTTATTAAGCTTTATGTTCCGGGTGATGGAGTCCCTTATGACTAAGGGGTGGTGTCTATTAGATTGGGGTGGAGGAAAAGCTCAAAGGCTAAATGTATTATGCGTCTCAACTGGTTCACCGTGGCTAATAGGCCGCTTAGAGCTGCTACTACCTGGGCTAGTCCACTTGCTACAGCTAAAGTCTAAAGTTACGAAATAACTCTGCACTAACAGGCGGACGTGGTCCTCTAGTAGGGCCATCCTACCCATGAAAAAGGTGCACGAAGAGCAGGTAGCCATTCTCACAATAATTTTTTCACCGAGTCCAGTTCTTGCTGTCTTCGGAGCAGTAGCCGCAGCGTGATGGAGCAGACGCCATCGGAGCGTAAGTTGCTTTAGACTGCGAGTAGCTTAGCCTTTGTTATCTTAGCAGCGAGCTAGCTGAGAAAGACGTGGTGAGACAGGGAGTGGGTGCTTTGTAAGTGTGATAAGACTCCGAAATATGTTTTAGAAGGAATAACGAAAGCTATAAAATAATCAAAAGCACACAGATAGAAATTTAGTACTTGGCTTTTTCGTGCAGCGAGCGGCATCAGACCTATGTGATGACAGTGGCATGAAATGTTCATATCGTTATATCTATACTACAACTGGGCGATATATCGATATACTCGATATATTGCAGGTTTGTCTCTGTGCGATATAGAAAATGACTATCGGGATATTCAAATATACGTTCTCACACAGTTGCTTTTAGCTGCAGGCATTACACTGCATGCCTTTCCCACTCTTTCTTGTCTCTCCTTCTCACAGAGATTTAAAACAGGCGCACCTTCTTACATACGTCACGTGTGCGGAGCAGACAGGTAGCGACACGGTAACGTTAGTTGTGATGCTAGCGGTGCCGTGCGCGTGGTAATAAAAGAGAGATAAGGTGTGAATCTGGTAACAAATGAAGAAATAATTAATTCCTAAGAAAAACCGCACAGGGTCCATCGTCTGGCGGTGGTTTGGCTTAAAGCGGGAAGATTTTGAACAATTATGCGGCAAAAGCGTTGCTACAAAAAGTTGCAGCACCGCTAATGTAGCATCATTTGAAAAGTCATCCGCTACAGAAGAAGGAGTGCTTGAAACTCCGCATGTCAACATCTCCGTTCGGTGCCACACCAACAAAATGCCGAAGCAACTATTTCCAGATCAACACCGTATGGAAAAAAACAAAAAACAACAGAATGAGATAACGTCCGCAAGGACCTACTACATAGCGAAGGACATAGACTATTTGATTTCCTATTGTGCAGCTAATTTTTATTTGACACATTGAAATATCTTGTGTGACATTATGCACAAAACTGCCTTTAATTTGTTTTAAACTATTGTAGTGGCGTTCTGTACAAAAAGTGCACTTTAATTTAGTGTTATGTCAGCTTAGTGACATCATGCACAAAAGTGCACTCATAGCTTGTTTTAAAATGTCTCTGACAATCTTGCACTTTCTGTTTTGGAAATGACATGAATGTTTGTGCCACTGCTTAATAACTGTTTAATAAATACAGTTTTGGTCAATTGACTCAGTTGTGATTTCCCTCTCTGCATGAAAGTTTAAAATGAGCATATATTAATGCAGTATGAAGAAGAATGTTTTAATGTAGACACATAGAATCATCATACTGCTGTGATTATATGCATGAAGTGTTCATTCAAGGCTAAGGCAAAATATCGAGATATATGTCATGTATCATGTCTTGGCCTAAAAATATCAAAATATTAATAAAAGGCCATATCGCCCAGCCCTAATCCATACTACTTTATAATGTGTTTATGGGTAATGGCATAACAGGTAGAGTCAAATCTAATTTGGGTGGTCCAGATCTAATTGTGGCGGACAAAACTTTGTCAAGTATATTTAAAACAAAGTGTGGGCTACTGTGCCTTGTTTGTCGTTAAGCAGGTACAGATAAAAAGAGAAGTATGTTTCCTGATAACGTTTTCTGAGAAGCAGATGTATAAAGACATGATAACAAGTTTGTTTAATAACTTTGTGATGCAGTTCGTTGATAGCATTGAATTAAAGGCCTAGAGAAAGAGATTTTCTTATTTAAACGGGGATAGCCGGTCCATTCTATGTGTCGTACTTGATAATTTCTCGATATTGCCATATTTTTGCTGAAAGGATTTAGTAGAGAACATCGAAGATAAAGTTCGTAACTTTTGGTTGCTAATAAAAAAGCCTAGCTTTTACCGGAAGTAGCAGACGGTGACGTCTCAAGTGTGAGGGCTCCTCACGTCCTTACATTGTTTATAATGGGAGCCTTCAGCCGCTAGAGCTATTCGGACCGAGAAAACGACAATTTCCCCATTAATTTGAGCGAGGATGAAAGATTCGTGGATGATGATATTGATAACGAAGGACTAGAGAAAAAAAAAAAGTTTAAAAAAAAAAGGCGATTGCATTTGGACGGATTCAGATGTTTTTGGACACATTTACTAGGGTAATTCTGGGAAATCCCTTATCTTTCTATTGTGTTGCTAGTGTTTTAGTGAGATTAAATAGTACCTGATAGTCGGAGGGGTGTGTCCACGGGTGTCTTGACGCCAGTCTCTGAGGGAAGTCGACGGCAGCGGCATGGACGGCGCAAGCTCAGCTGATCTCCGGTAAGAGGCGACTTTTTACCACAATTTTATTACCGAAACCTGCCGGTTGAAAAGTGGTCGAGAACCATGTTCGCTTGACCGCGCTGATCCATAGTAAAGTTTCACCTCCGGGAATTTTAAACAAGGAAACACTGTGTGTTTGTGTGGCTAAAGGCTAAAGCTTCCCAACTCCATCTTTCTACTTTGACTTCTCCATTATTAATTGAACAAATAGCAAAAGATTCAGCAACACAGATGTCCAGAATACTGTTTAATCGCGTGATGAAAAGAGACGACTTTTAGCCGCAAATGGTGCTGTGCAACCCGGGACGTCACGCGCACGTGTCATCATTCTGCGACGTTTTCAACAAGAAACTCCACGGGAAATTTTAAATTGTAATTTAGTAAACTAAACTGGCCGTATTGGCATGTGTTGCAATGTTAATATTTCATCATCGATATATAAACTATCAGACTGCGTGGTCGGTAGTAGTGGGTTTCAGTAGGCCTTTAAATGTACTCGTCTGTTTTTTTAGTTCTTGTTTATACCTCCTTTTTTAATCGCCATCCTGCAAACTTAGAACAACACAACATGACAATTGGCCTTGGTGGCGGACACATGCACAAGGTCCTCACCCCCTTTTTTTTTTTTTTTTCATCAGATTGTTAATTTATATCTTGATATCGACCCTGTGTTGTGCAAAAGCTCTGAATGAAAAACCTTGAACTGAGACAAGACAAACTGGGTGGGTGGTTAGAGATTCCAATCAAATCAGTGTCGCACCCACGCTCTCTGTCGGCAGCATTCAAAGAAGACGTGTAAGTCTCGGCACTTTTTTAACAATTCATGTGTCATCTGCTCTATCTGAGCACAATAATGTCAGTTTTTTTTTCTTGTGAAAGAAACATTGGGCTACTTTTTGCCTCAATTTATGCTTAGGTGAATAACCCAAACAATTTTGCTGTAAAGTTGTTCTTGTGCCCCTGAAATTGTACGCGGTAAACCCCAAAAAAACACAACACGCACATTTTTTAAATAAATTAGTTCATATAAAATGTTCTTTCCCTTTTAAGAACTCAACTTTCTGCATGAAATATTGGAACAATAGTCTTGGTCCATTAAGGGAAATACATTTTGCGTGGAAGCCTGGTTCACAAACAAATCCTACACTGTAGTGCAGAGCTGTACTACATTGCCAAAAGTATTTGGACACCGACTTAAACATGTTGAAAAACTTATTCGGGTCAATTTAGTGGTCAATTGTACAGAATACGTGCTGTACTGTGCAATCTACTAATACAAGTTTCAATCAATCAATCCACATCAACACCGTAGGACAGTGGTTCTCAAAAGGGGGTACACGTACCCCTGGGGGTACTTGAAGGTATGCCAAGGGGTACGTGAGATTTTTCCAAAAAATTCTAAAAATAGCAGCAATTCAAAAATTTTTATTGAATAATACTTCAACAAAATATGAATGTAAGTTCATAAACTGTGAAAAAAAAATGCAACAATGCAATATTCAGTGTTGACAGCTAGATTTTTTGTGGACATGTTCCATAAATATTGATGTTAAAGATTTCTATTTTTGGGAAGAAATGTTTAGAATTAAGTTGATGAATCCAGATGGATCTCTATTACAATCCCCAAAGAGGGCACTTTAAGTTGATGATTACTTCTATGTGTAGAAATCTTTGTTTATAATTGAATCACAAGTTTTTTCAGTTATTTTTATATCTTTTTTTTCAAATAGTTCAAGAAATACCACTACAAATGAGCAATATTTTGCACTGTTATACAATTTAATAAATCGGAAACCAATGACATAGTGCTGTATTTTACTTCTATATCTCTTTTTTTCAACCAAAAATGCTTTGCTCCGATTAGGGGATACTTGAATTAAAAAAATGTTCACAGGGGGTACATCACTGAAAAAAGGTTGAGAACCACTGCCGTAGGACATAAACTATTTTGATATGCAGCACAAAAGTGCACTTTATTTGTTTTTAATTATTGTAGTGGCGTTCTGTACAAAAAGTGCACTTTAATTTAGTGTTGTTTCTATAAGTCATCTTAGTGACATCATGCACAAAAGTGCACTTTATTTGTTTTAAACTATTGTAGTGGCATTCTGTAAAAAAAGCGCACTTTAAATTAGTGTTTGATATGTCATCTATTAGTGCACTAAAGTGCAGTAATAGCTTGTTTTAAAATGTCTCTGGCAATCTTGCACTTTCTGTTTTGAAATGACATGAATGTGTGTGCCACTGCTTAATAAGTGTTTGATAAATACAGTTTTGAATAATTGACTTAGTTGTGAATTCCCTGTCTGCATGAAAGTTTAAAATGAGCATATATTAATGCAGTATGAAGAAGAATGTTTTAATGTAGACACAGAATCATCATACTGCTGTGATTATATGCATCAAGTGTTCATTCAAGGCTAAAGCAAAATATCGAGATATATATCGTGTATCGTGATATGGCCTGAAAATATTGAGATATTTATAAAAAGCCATATCGCCCAGCCCTAGTTGGGACTTTGACGTTTTAATTTTGTCAGCAAAACCCCAGACACAGTAGACTCCAGAGAGTTAGAAATCAAATAACTTATTTGCAACTACTGTATTTACATCTGAAATAATGTAAAATGTTTATTAACAACAAATTGCTGATCTTTTGCATTAAATGTGTGCCAAATGTTGGACTTTTCTCGTTGAATTTGGTGGCTGCTTGTGTGGATTCACTAAATAAGGCATTCCAGCGGGTGAGTGGCACATGAATAATTGCCAGGGAAGCTTCACACTTCCTCGTCCATCAAAGTGTGTGTTTATGTGTGCACGTGTGTGTATGTCTCCCAACAGATGGTGACTACATGTGGGGTGGTGTGTGTGTGCAAGTGCGTGCACTTCTATGACGTCCAAATGACATCACCAAGCCTCGTCCATTGCCAAAAAAACACAAATGTGCACCTTTTTGGATGAAAAAAATACAGTCCATGCAAATTGTGTACTGTATCTCGTTAATTCATCTGGTTAGTTACGTAGATCCGATTTCACTTCAAATTTGTAGAAAATGTGATTAAAATATTGGGAACGCCTCTCAGACCAGCACCGCTCTTCAGGCAAGTGTGTGCTTTCTGAAGTGTAACAATGCAATCTGGAGGTCTGAAAGAGAGATGCAGACCTCATCTCACACGGTGTCATTTCCTCTCTTTTCCTGCCCGGCTCTGTGGATCTAAGTTCCCGAACACAAAGAAGCAATCATTGCGCTGTACTTGTCTGGCCGCACCAGACAAAACCTGGCACTGACGGATGAAATAATGTGCCGCCAGGTTGGATAATCATTTCCCCGGAGGCAGTTCAGAAGCTAACTGTGTTATTATTAGAAGGGAGCCGCTGTTGAGGAAAATGCTGATCATCATCTCAAACATGAGTGCTATTTAGACCTACACAATTTAACAGGCATGATGATGTTGATAATTCCATAGACAATAATAGTACACTAAATGTACATACTAGAGATGCGCGGTTTGCGGTCTCATCCGTGAAAAAATAGATGTTAATTAGATTCGGGCGGGTGGCGGTTGAACCATCCGGAAATATTTGATATACATGGTTCTGGGATCGCTATCCTTTGCCATTCAAAGAGCCATTTAAGACCTGTGTCACAAAGCGAAAAAGACAATAGGAGACGCTAATATTCTCTAGAATGACTGGCGGCAGTCACCCAGATAATAAGTATTAGGGCGTGCTATGAAGCCATTGGCTTTGTCGCCTTCTACAACATGTACGATCTGCTTGTCAGTCCAGCATTATGTTGTGTGTAGCTTTCGCGGCAACACGCACACGATTGCAAGGCATACTGACTGACACAGAGTACACTAATGGTTGTGATATAAACAGTTTTAACACTTACTAATATGCGCCACGCTGTGAAGCCACACCAAACAAGATTGACAAACACATTTCGGGAGAACATCCTCCCAGTAACACAACATAAACGCAACACAACAAATACCCAGAATCCTTTGTATCCATTACACATCCTGACTATTTTATACACCCCACTAGCAGCAAACCCCGGCTCCGTGCGCCGGTAAGGTGGGCGGGGTTTTGGGCGCAGGGGTGGAAAATATATTGAGGAAATGTCACGGATACAAAGGATTCTGGGTATTTGTTGTTGCGTTTGTGTCGTGTTACTGGGAGGATGTTCTCCTGAAATGTGTTTGTCAATCTTGTTTGGTGTGGCTTCACAGCGTGGCGCATATTAGTAAGTGTTAAAGTTGTTTATATCACAACCATCAGTGTACTCTGTATCACCCAGTATGCCTTTCAATCTTGTACGTGTGATTGCGGGAGCTGCACACATGTTGCCGGACTAACAATCGGTTTGTACACTTTGTTGAAGGTGTCAAAGGTAATGGCTTCACAGCACGCCCATATTCTTGTCATCAGGATGAACGCCAATTGGATATTCGCGAGAACGTTAGCGGCTCCAATTGTCTTCATTACTCTGTGAAACGGGTTTAAACAAATCTGAGAGTGGTAAAAGTGGCCGAACTCTGATGTATTTCAGAGGGCGGGTGGCGCGCGGTTGCAGTTCTGATAGAATGTTGGTTCGGGTGGATGACGACTTTGGTGATGCGGATGATATGATTGCTTCCCGCGCATCTCTAGTACATACATATTTCAACACCTGGGCCCCCTTAAGATAATTTTATCCCCCCATGTAAATTTGCATTTATTTTCAGAATGTAAAATATTTCAATAGACGGCTAATTAAAATGACATGTGTTGTATTTTGTTTGTCAGGTTTCAATGAACTGACAAGTTTGACAATTTTTGTCTTTCAGAAAGCAAAAATAAGAACGAGCTTAAAAAGTAGACATGTTTCTGTTAGAGGACTTCAACTGTGGAACAGCTCGGATGATTCCTTAAAACAGGGGTCTCAAAGTCAATTTGCCTGGGGGCCACTGGATGCAGAGCCTGGGTGAAGCTGGGCCGCAAGAAAAGATTTCTTAAAAAAAATATTTTTAAATGTCTTTATTTTTATTTTCAACACAAAATAAAATCAAAATATAAATGAACAAAATAAGAATTAAGAAATGTGAGGCAATGCAAATTAAATAAAAAAAAAAAAATAACTGTTTGAATTGGTGCAGTTTATCAGGGACCGTTATTACCGTGTCGCGGTGTGACTGCAGCCAGGCACGTAAGAAAACCCTCGTCTCCATGGCAACCTCTCTGCCGTTTTCACTCATTTGCCGCTTTTCCACTAATGCAGGCGTAGGCAACCCAGAACGTTGAAAGAGCCATTTTGACCCAAATAACACAACGCTGTCAAGTGCCATTCATATAAAACCCGCGGGCCGCACTAATATTATATTTTCATATAAGGTGGGGGCCGCAAAATAACATCTCACGGGCCGCAATTGGCCCGTGGGCCGCGTGTCTGAGACCCCTGCCTTAAAATGTTCCAGTTCCATTCACACATTTAAAAAACACTTTAAGACCATTGTCTTGAAAAAATATATCACTCTTGAATCAACATTGGGATTAATTTTAATTAAAAACTAAACGTGGGATATAAATAATAATGGAAGTATAATTTTTTGTATGTATAGTATATAATTGGTGCAAAGGTTTAATATGTGTGCAAGGATATTTCACATGCCTTTACTGTGTATATAATTGAACTATGTTCATGTTGTGTAAAATGTGTATTCACAATATGTTGTTCAAAGGACATTTCAAAATTTTCGGAAGTTTATATTTATTTTGTACTTGACATTGCTTATAGGGTTAGGCACAATAAGTTTTCGACTTCAGCCTAAACCTTTTCGGTCTGCAACATTTTTTTTTTTTCTCATTTTCAATCTATGTATGTATAACTGTTAGTTTGACCGAAGAACAATAAACTTGAACTTGAACTACATGTAAATATGATTTACAATGAGGGTCTCATAATTTAGTCCTAACTCACTCTTTCTACAAGATGTTTGAGTGTTTCTGTAGGACTTTTTTGTTTGTGTGTAGTCCGAGGCATTGATGTGCGGGGCCTCATTAATTAAGAGTTGTGGGAACTTCTTACCAAAAATAGACATTTGTGTTGTCCGATACCAGTATTTTGGTACCGGTACCAAAATGTATTTTGGTACTTTTCTGTACTTTTCTAAATAAAGGGGAGCACATAAAATGTCAATATTGGCTTTATTTCAACAAAAAAATCTTAGGGTACATTAAACATATGTTAATGCTATTATAATCCATTTCCAAAGCTTTATCCATTAGAAATGGATTATAATAGCATCTTTGATGTATTTGCAAACTGAACTCTCTGGGCAACCAGTGACTTCCAGGAAAGTCTGGATGACAACCGAGAAAGGTCTGTGACGCTGGAGAGACAGCTGACCTCCAGGAAAGACTGGCGGGGTAACAGGGGCCAGCAACTCCTGTTGCAGCACTCGCAAGAGGGCACCAAGCAAGCTACCGAACGTACAAATAAGCAATACCCCCAGAGTCTCCCGAGAGGGGGGGAGGATGAGAGACTCGCTAGGACAGATTCAACGGCAAAGACAAGGACAGTGAAACGGACACAGAGAAAGCTCAAACAGACCACCTTGACTGTGGAGGCATGGGAAGTGAAGTGCAATTGCGGAAAAATTCTGCAAAGGTGCGAGAGGGCTCAAAATACACCAGAGCAAGGCTAAGGACAAGGCCAAGTGTGGACAGGGACGGACACAGGCACACCGCTCAGACGAACAGTCTGGTGAGACGCAGGAGAACCCTAGGCAGGAAGCAAACCATAGTCCTAGAGATCTCTCAGTGCTTGCAACCCCCCAAAACCCCACAAGGACAACCTCAAATGCCGTCCCAGAAAGCCCACCCCAGCCAACGAAGGAAAGAATCAAGTGGCCTAAGATGAGTGAGACCAAGGAGTGGTCCATGCTCGATGAAGATCTGGAAAGGGTGCTTGAAATGGTTCAAGCAGGTTCAGTAAGGTTGGATTGAGAGGTCACTTGAGAAAAACAGCCGTTCGTAGGCTGGGAGAAGCGGCGGAGAGAGCCTCCTGTTGGCTCTGGCATAAAAGAGAGGACAATAGCTGGAAGCCTGGATGAGAGGAGCAGTGATCTGGCCAATCACTGCTGACCCACCAACTGGAGAGTGTTGTGGTTAAGGGTCGAAACACTCGGTGAACTTTGGGGACCACCTGATGACCTCTTGTCCAGGCCAAAGCTTTATCCATTAGAAATGGATTATAATAGCATCTTTGTTGTATTTGCAAACTAAACTTATTGCATGATCGTTGTTATGATCCGCCGCCCGGATCATACATTGTTTTGGTTTTTGAGTCCTTTTTGTGTTCCCTGATTATTTTTGGACTCTTCCGAACCCTAGTTGTGCACTTCCTTGTTTTATTCTTGTTACCATGGTTTCACATTTGCTCCACCTGCTCTGCTTTTGACACGCACCTGTGTTTTGATTTCTGCCGTAGCATTTAAGCCTGCCTTCTACCTCAGTTCTTTCTTGATCCGTTGTTTGCTAATAGCGACACTCACGTTGGTATCTCTTCCATATATTTATGTGCTAAGTTTCGTCTTAGCTCCCCGTGCGTTCGGCATGCCTTTTCTTTTGTCTGTTTGTATCAGTGTTATTTTATTTTTGTATTAAACCAAGCTCCTACCTGGCATCCTGTCCGATCTGGTCCATTTGCATCTTGAGGTGACACATCGCGCATCCACGATGCGTTTCCAACGTGACAATTGTCCTTAAATAAAATAGTGAACATACTAAACAACTTGTCTTTTAGTAGTAAATAAACAAAGGTTCCTAATTTAGCTGCTGACACATGCAGTAACATATTATGTAATTTATCATTCTATTATTGTATCAACATTAATATGGACAAGTGGTCGAAAATAAATTATTAATCTACTTGTTCATTTACTGATAATATCTGCTTACTTTCTCTTTTAACATGTTCTATCTACACATGTTAAAATGTAATAATCACTCATTCTTCTGTTGTTAGATACTTTACATTAGTTTTGGATGATACCACAAATTTGGATATCAATACGATACCAAGTAGTTACAGGATCATACATTGGTCATATTCAAAGTCATCATGTGTCCAGGGACATATTTCCTGACTTTATAAACATAAGATAAAAAATTAATTGATTTTGTGATGCTAAAAAATATCGATGTAATCATAGTAGTATTGACTAAATACGCTCCTGTACTTGGTATCATCACAGTGGATGTTAGATGTAGATCCACCAATGGCGTATGTTTATATTGTAGCGTCCCCGGAAGAGGGAATTCTGGGAATTTGTTCTGTAGTGTTTATGTTGCGTTGCAAATATTCTCCCAAAATGTGTTTGTCATTGTTGTTTAGTGTGATTTCATTATATAGCACATGTTTATGAGAGTGTTGTTCAGACGTTGTTGATATGGCCACCTTCAGTGTGACATGTGGGGATGGCGTGGCGCAGTCGGGAGAGTGGCCCTGCCAGCAACCTGAGGGGTTCCTGGTTCAATCACCACCTTCTCCCAACTTGTCATGTCCGTTGTGTCCTTGAGCATGACACTTCACCCTTGCTCCTGATGGGTCGTGGTAAGGGCCTTGCATGGTAGCTCCCGCCATCAGTGTGTGAATGTGTGTATGAATGTGGAAATACTGTCTAAGTCAGGGGTGGGCATTACGTCGATCGCGATCGACTGGTCGATCTCGGAGGGTGTGTCAGTCGATCTCAAGCCAGGCATTAAAAAATATACATAAAAATGAGCAATCATCAATCATACCAAGACTTCACTTTCGTCAGTTGTTTGACATTCTCGGCACCCGAGGATCTTGTGAGATGACGCTGGCTGCTGCGAGCTTATATTTAAGAAAAAAATCACTAACAGGGCGGACGCAGAGAAACACATTTTATTTCTAGAGACTCCGTACCTACTGTCAAAACTCTAAAGACCGACTGCACAGTTCCTGTCTTCACCATAAAAGACCTGTTTCATCCTGCCTGTGCTAACAAAATAAGAGTCTCAGAAAGCTAGCGTGCACAAGCTAGCAAGCTACGGAGTTTGATGCCAATGTATTTCTCCCCCGCCCTCAGCGACCGCTTTCTCACTTGCTTGCCCACCCGCACTCTCACTGACGTCACTCATCTGCTGCCAGACATTAAAGGGCCACACACATATGCTACTCTCATAACAAAGTGTTTAAAAACGAGTATGCAAGTTGGACAAATGAGATGCCAAATCCAACCACTTTCATGTGGTATTGGACAGAAAGGAGGTCTTTTTTTTTTCCTCCATTTGAAAATGCGGACGTTATCAGCACCACTGTCTAATTCCAATCAATGCAAGTCATCAGAATCAAATACACCAACTTATATTCTTGTCTTCATGAAAGAAAGGAATCGATGTGTGTTAAACATGCTTGTATTATCATTAAACACCATTAACTTTTTAACAAAAATGTCTCTTTCATAAATAAATAAATATAAATTATAAATAGGAATGAGGTAGATCTCCTCGACTTGGTCAATTGAAAAGTAGCTCACCTGCAGAAAAAGTGTGAGCGCCCCTGGTCTAAGTGCGTTGAGTACCTTAAGGGTAGAAAAGCACTATACAAGTGTAACCCATTTTTACCATATTTTTTTTGCATGTATGGTTGTTGACTAAGTATGCCCTTCATTCACTTGTGCTAAATGTGTTTAAAGTTAAGAGGATCGTCTTAATGGTTAATTATCGGACATATTGCCTTGACTGTGTCAACTTAAGACCATTTTTAACACATCCAATGTCATGACTCCGGTATGTAGTGCAGCATGTATAACTGTCACTCGTCCTACAGGGATGATACTTGAAATAAATGTACTTGACGTGTCTCCATGGAGACAAGGATTAGGGATTCAGAAGTAGTTACAACACTGCAGACTGCAGATAGACATTAGCCGCTAGCAAGCTAGCCATGTCTAAAAGCAACTCTTCCTGAGGGCTAATATGCTCGTCTGTATGACATCACGTGCCGACGACGATGGGTGGGGGACTGGTACTTTTTAGAGGCGGTATAGTACCAAATATAATTCCTTAGTATCGTGGTACTATACTACTACCGGTATACCGTACAACCCTAATAGACATACGTTCAAATAAAAAAAACTACAGTATGTACACAAGTAAAAGTCAGATGTTTTTTTCATTTTTTTTATTCAGCCTCTATTTAACCAGGTAAAATACCGTTGGGATCAAATATCTTTTTTCCAAGGGAGACCTGGCCAAGAGGGAAGCAGCAAGGTTACGTTAAAAACAGTAAACAAAACATCAAATGTACAGGTTCAAACACTGATGACATCTATTAAACAGACAAGAAGCAAGGAAACATGCAGACACAGAGTTCAATTTAGCTCATGAGAACGCATGGCGCTGCACACTTAGTCACAGTCTCGCCCTACGCCAGGGGTTGGGAACCTATGGCTCTAGAGCCAGATGTGGCTCTTTTGATGACTACATATGGCTCTCAGATAATTATATTTATATAGCGCTTTTCTCTAGTGACTCAAAGCGCTTTACAAAGTGACACCCAATATCTAAGATACATTTAAACCAGTGTGGGTGGCACTGGGGGCAGGTGTGTAAAGTGACTTGCCCAAGGACACAACGACAGTAACTAGGATGGCGGAAGCGGGAATCAAACCTGGAACCCTAAGGTTGCTAGCACGGCCACTCTCCTAACCGAGCTAAGCCGAGTAACCGTGTAATACTCTTCCATATCAGTAGGTGAAATCGGTAGCTAATTGCTTTGTAGATGTGGGAAACAGCGGGAGGCAGAGTTCAGGTAAAAAGGTGTCTAATGCTTAAACCAGGGGTAGGGAACCTATGGCTCTAGAGCCAGATGACTGCATATGGCTCTAGAGCCAGATGACTGCATATGGCTCTCAGATAAATCTTAGCTGACATTGCTTAACACGATAATGAATAATTACACTGGTAATCACAGTTTCAAAAATAACGTTCAAATTATAAAACATTCTCATGCATTTTAATCCAACCATCTGTTTTCTACCGCACCTGTTCAAGATGACGCATTAATGGTCAGAAGTTTTCTATTTATTATTGGTTAACTTTTAGAATAACAATGTTGTTAGAAAGAATAAGAGACTTATTATACTCTACAAATGTTGGTCGTACTTAAAAATGCACAAATTTAGTTGTATTCAGTGTTTAAAAATGTTATATGGCTCTTACGGAAATACATTTTGAAACATTTGGCTTTCATGGCTCACTCAGCCAAAAAGGTCCCCGACCCCTGCCCTACGTTCTAAGGTGCAGCTCCCGTGTCCCTCTATTTATTCAGGGTTTCCCCAGTCAACATCACTGAGGCCGCCTCAAAAAGGAGCGGTCACATATATCATGCAAAGCAGGTCCGGTATGCACAATACGTGACGGAATGTGCTGGGGCCTTGTGATTTCGCCTTGTCTCTGCTTCGTCTGTGTGCTGTCGTCTTATCTTTGTTGAGGTCCTGGGCTGTTAGAGGGCTAAAACAAAGATAACATCTGCGGCAGAGGCCACCCCTCAGACAAGAGGTGTTTGTCCTTGCACAGATAGAAAAAGTACAGCTTGAGCACAATAGCTAATAAATATAGCCACGGACTTTAAGCATATTAAAATTGTGTGATAACTTACACATGATTATTCTATCAGACATATGTTCAAATATAATTAAAACAACTACAGTATGTACACAAGTAAAAGTCAGATGTTTTTTTTTGTTTGTTTGTTTTTTTTAGCCTTTATTTAATCAGGTAAAATCCCATTGAGATCAAAGATCTCTTTTCCAAGGGAGACCTGGCCAAGAGACAACCTGTTACTGCCCACCTGACATGGCCAAAGAAAGAGTCACAGGATCTGGTTTTGACAGCAATAGGTGAATATATTAATAGATACAAATATACACTATATTGCCAAAAGTATTTGGCCACCTGCCTTGACTCTCATATGAACTTGAAGTGCCATCCCATTCCTAACCCATAGGGTTCAATATGATGTCGGTCCACCTTTTGCAGCTATTACAGCTTCAACTCTTCGGGGAAGGCTGTCCACAAGGTTAAGGAGTGTGTTTATAGGAGTTTTTGACCATTATTTTAAAAGTGGTTTGGTGAGGTCACACACTGATGTTGGTGGAGAAGGCCAGGCTCTCAGTTCCCGTTCTAATTCATCCCAAAGGTGTTTTATCGGGTTCAGGTCAGGACTCTGTGCAGGCCAGTCAGGTTCATCCATGTCTTTATGGACCTTGCTTTGTGCACTGGTGCACAGTCATTTTGGCTATCAGTTCCCGTTCTAATTCATCCCAAAGGTATTATATCGGTTTCAG
>NC_084637.1:14307977-14370477 GCF_033978795.1 Nerophis ophidion | reverse complement strand
GTAACAGCGTGCTGAGTGTGCGCGCATCTGCTCTGAATCAGAAAAACTCCATGGCGTAATTGCTTATCACTTCCTGTTATGGGGTTGCCCCCTCCAGGGAGCGTTTCCTTCTGCCTGAGCTGAATGATGTCTTTCATAAAACTGACTGGTCGATTCATCGATCTACTGGTGGATTCTTCCAGGTCCATCGCTGAACGTCGCAGCCAAACGCATTCGTGAGGCCTCCGTGGGCGGGGCTACCTTCGAGATGAACTGCATGGTGACAACCGAGAACCTGGGTGAGGCGAGCTATTCAGTGCTCATCCAATCACAGGACAACCTGGGGAGCAGTGTGAGGACTATCATGACTCTAAGCCCTGACAACGTTATGCAGCACGGGGTAACCACAGACCCCAACCGGAGGTGCGTACCTGCTCTAAAACCGAACCCACTTGTGTTCTCGTTGAGGTCTGTTGGAATATAAAAACGATGTCCCCTTCTGTCCATATAGAGACAATCTGGTTTTGGTCAAGTCCAGTGCCACTGAGTTTCGGTTTCGCCTTGGCGGCGTCCAGTTGTCAGATCGAGGATTCTACTGGTGTCACGTCACTGCATGGACAAAACAACAACCGAGGCAAACGTGGACCAGCGCTGCAAGCGCCGAGTCCAACAAAGTCAAGATCGACTTTCAAGAGAACGGTGGGTTCAAATGGTTGTTTGCTAAAATTGTGTACTACCCACAATAATCTAGGGCAGGGGTCGGCAACCCAACATGTTGAAAGAGTCATATTGGACCAAAAATACGAAAAACACATCTGTCTTGAGCCGCAAAAATTTAAAAGCCCTATGTAAGTTTGATAATTAAGACAACACAGTAAATAAGTGTCTCAGAGGGTGGGATAACTCCTGGAAATTACTGGCAGAGATGTGTTTGTCCAAGTTAAAGGAAAGGACAGGCTGTCTTCTTCTAATGGATTTATTACAATCTTTGCAAGCTGGGTCTGGAACAACATGGCACAAAAACTGAAATGCAGACAATATTACATACAGTTAATGTGTCATTAAACATGCAAATATAAATCAAATACACAGTGGACATAAGTAAAGGAAATTAAAAGAACTCAAATATGCCCACAAATGAGGCATAGTGATGCAATATGTACACACAGCTAGCCTAAATAGCATATTAGCATGGATTATTAGCACTCTCTGCAAGTCAATAACATCAACAAAGCTCACCTTTTTGCAATCACGCACAGCATAAAATATTTGGTGGACAAAATGAGACAAAGGAGTGACATTATACACGTCTTTCTGTGGCAGCGATGGAGAAAGTTGTACGTGTAAACAAACTACGGTGAGTTCAAAGACTGCCAAAATCAGTAGGACAAAACGGCGCTGGCCAAATACTGTCATCAGTGAAGCATAAACACAAACATATTAAACAGTGGGCTTTCTAACAATTAGGAAGGTTTGTGTCATGTTTGTCCTCCTACAGAAACATTATTAAAACAACAAATATATTTCCTTCCCAACTTTTTCCATTTTTGAAAAAAATCTCGAGTGCCACTAGGACGGTGCGAAAGAGCCGCAGGTTGCTGACCCCCGACCTCGGCCCAGGCCTCAACATTCTCGCTTCTGTTGTTGAACTGTAACTTATAATAATAACAATTCACCCCTCTACAATATCCTGCCCTAATACCTACTGTGCAATAGTACCCTTCGAGTTCAATTTGTGATTGTTATTTATTACTTCGGTACTCTTGTCTTGTTCTGTATATTGTACAGTATTTTGTATTTCTATAGTGTTTTGTATATTGTACAGGATTGCTTGTTATTTTTATTGGATAGTAGTCCGATTATTTCAATTGTTGGTTTTTTCCTTTATTACCTCTTGTGTTATTTATTTTACCCCATATTTGTTCCCACAACCGCACCTTAAGTTGTAGTCTTTAATCTCGTTATATGCAAATATAATGACAATAAAGTCCATTCTATTCTCTCAACCCCACTCCGAAAACACAGTTTGAACAAAAACAAAACCTTATTTCATCCAACAGAATAGCAACAAAGCAAATCTATTACGATTTCTTGCATGGTGTTCATGTCTGTGATTGACAGCCATGAACACCAAACATTGCATCCCGCCATCAAATTCAGCCCAGGTAAGCGCATGCATCAATGCGGCCTTGACCACCCACTCGTCGACTCCCGACTTAAACAAAGATGCGGAATATGTGCACCAACCTGGCCTACTTTACATTGTTTGATGTGAATGGAATGTAGTCAGAACAAAAGTCTGCAGCTTAAGAAGATCAGATGAATACGTCTGAAGGATGATAGAGGCGGAGCTTAGCGATTTTAAATTTGTAGTGAAGGAGCCCTTGAACGCTGCTTCTCTTACTTAAATTTGTCTACTGCGTCCTCTCAGCTATTTTCCCCTCCCTTTTAACTTCAGTAAGTCCCTCTCTCTCTTGCTGGGACGTCTTCAAAGTGAAGCCCTTTGGCCAATCAGCCAGCTGCAGAGATCCATACTGCTGTGTCCCTTTTCCCTGCCTTCAAGTGTGTGTGTGTGTGTGTGTGTGTGTGTGTGTGTGTGTGTGTGTGTGTGTGTGTGTGTGTGTGTGTGTGTGTGTGCGCGCGCGCGCATTTTGCAAGTGTCCTAGAGTTGTGTGTCCAAATTAAAAATGTGTGTTGCCCCCAACCCGGGGACCCCGCACAAGATACACACATACTGTACATAGAAGTACATGCATTCATACTGAGATGTTTGCAAGTACGCCCTGTGTTTGCTTATTGGGATGGAAATATGTGTGTGTATGTTTAAGCACAAAACTGCACATTGATCGCTTGCCCTGAATGTGGAAGGAGCGTTGTAGACCTTTTAAATATACCGTATTTTTGGAGTATAAGTCGCTCCGGAGTATATGTCGCACCTGCCGAAAATGCATGATGAAGAAGGAAAAAAAACATATAAGTCGTACTGGAGTATAAGTCACATTTTTTGGGGAAATTTATATGATAAAACTAACACCAAGAATAGACATTTGAAAGGCAATTTAAAAAAAAAACTACAATGGAAACCCAGCTACTGACCGTATAACAATATCAGCACAACAATTCAACTGGTTCCTAATTGTCTTTTATTACATACAATTGTTTGAGCAAAACAAAGTACACAAAAACGACACTAAATCCCTAGCTTGAGGTAATCTCTATTCCTTATTTAGTAGACTTCATGGTTTGAAAATACAGCTAAGTTTCTTAGTGGAATTACTTGATCACTCTTCACCAGCACAATATCGCTGATGAATAATCCATTTGATAAAAGCTTAAACATTCCTCCCACATCCCTATAGATTTACAGCGTCCTCTTTCCAGTGTTCCAAAAGGAATTTCTAAGAAAACTCCTGTTCTTTTTTTACAACCTGGGTCAGAATCTACACAGTTGAGGCCCCTATTTCTAAGACAGGGTCTAATTTCATAGTGTAAAAATTGTTTGTGTACCTGTATATGCATGATGTGTGGATTTTCAAATATAGACACAAAAAAAGGAGGTAGGGCTAAATATTAGGAGCACTTCTTACACTGCAAGGCTTTTAAACAGACTTCATTCATTTTTCAGACATCCAAGGGGCTCTGGATGATCTGTTTTTTTTACAGTGTTATCTTTCAGTACACACTGCTGTTTGACAAAGTGTTTGTTTTCTAGGACCCTCCTTCTCCATCGCTATACATTCGGATACCAGTACTGTTTATCCATGGCACACCGCCAAGATGAAGTGTTCCATCCGCGTCTCTGGATCCTCACCAAAGACGGGTACAACAAACACACACACACACCCATAAGCTTATATTACACACATTCAAAGTCACCTCAGGGAGCCCAACCCTCACTAAAAATGGAGTTTTCAGCATTGGTGCATTACAGTCGTCCTTTGTTAATCGTGGCTAATTGGTTCCAGTCCTGATCATGGTAAATGAATTCCCACGAAGTGCGATGATTGCTAACAAATCCAATATTGTCATGGTTAGAACCAAAAAAAAAATGTTTTGGACTTTAATACATTTGATCTAAACATGAAATAATACTCAATATACAAACCCTGTTTCCATACGATTTGGGAAATTGTGTTAGACGTAAATATAAACAGAATACAATGATTTGCAAATCCTTTTCAACCCATTCTTGTTTTAGGTAGAGCTTCAGTCGTTCAACAGTCTGGGGTCTCCGCTGTCGTATTTTACGCTTCATAATGCGCCACACAGTTTTGATGGGAGACTTTTCTGGACTGCAGGCGGGCCTTAGATGGCAGCATATGTTGTTCCAAAACCTGTATGTACCTTTCAGCATTAATGGTGCCTTCACAGATGTGTAAGTTACCCATGCCTTGGGCACTAAGGCACCCCCATACCATCACAGATGCTGGCTTTTGAACTTTGCGTCGATAACAGTCTGGATGGTTGGCTTCCCCTTTGGTCCGGATGACACGATGTTGAATATTTCCAAAAATAATTTGAAATGTGGACTCGTCAGACCACAGAACACTTCTACACTTTGCATCAGTCCATCTTAGATGATCTCGGGCCCAGAGAAGCCGGCGGCGTTTCTGGATGTTGTTGATAAATGGCTTTCGCTTTGCATAGTAGAGCTTTAACTTGCACTTACAGATGTAGCGACCAACTGTATTTAGTGACAGTGGTTTTCTGAAGTGTTCCTGAGCCCATGTGGTGATATCCTTTAGAGATTGTTGTCGGTTTTTGATACAGTGCCGTCTGAGGGATTGAAGGTCACGGTCATTCAATGTTGGTTTTCCGGCCATGCTGCTTACGTGGAGTGATTTCTCCAGATTCTCTGAACCTTTTGATGATATTATGGACCGTAGAGGTTGAAATCCCTAAATTTCTTGCAATTGCACTTTGAGAAACGTTGTTCTTAAACTGTTCGACTATTTGCTCACGCAGTTGTGGACAAACGGGTGTACCTCGCCCCCATCCTTTCTTGTGAAAGACTGAGTATTTTTTGGGAAGCTTTTTTATACCCAATCATGGCACCCACCTGTTCCCAATTAGCCTGCACACCTGTGGGATGTTCCAAATAAGTGTTTGATGAGCATTCCTCAACTTTATCAGTATTTATTGCCACCTTTCCCAACTTCTTTGTCACGTGTCACTGGCATCCAATTCTAAAGGTAATGATCATTTGCAAAAAAAATATGTTTTTCAGTTTGAACATCAAATATGTTGTCTTTGTCGCATATTTAACTGAATATGGGTTAAAAATTATTTGCAAATCATTGTATTCCGTTTATATTTACATCTAAAACAATTTCCCAACTCATATGGAAACAGGGTTTGTAGTAGCCATAAGTATGTTCTACTGTGGTCAACAGTACTCAGCGGTAGCCTGAAGGATCCGTCAGGCGCCATTGTTATGACTGTTGCCTGGCCACTAAAACATTGTGGGTTATTCCTCTAATCTAGCTTCCATGTGCTAAAACCAAGGGCCAGCTCAGTGGCCTTGTGGTTAGAGTGTCCGCCCTGAGACTGGGAGGTTGTGAGTTCAAACCCCGGCCGAGTCTTACCAAAGACGCCAATAAAAATGGGACCCATTGCCTCCCTGATTGGCACTCAGCATTAAGGGTTGAAATTGGAGGTTAAATCATCAAAATGATGACCGAGCTCCCCCTCACCTTCTAGGACAGGGGTCGGCAACCCGCGGCTCTGGAGCCGCATGTGGCTCTTTGGCCACTCTGATGTGGCCCAGCTGCACATAGCTCAGCTGCATAATCAGAGGATTCCTGGTTCAATCCCCAGCTTCTACCATCCTAGTCACGTCCGTTGTGTCCTTGATGAAGACACTTCACCCTTGCTCCTGATGGGTCCTGGTTAGGGCCTTGCATGGCAGCTCCCGCCATCAGTGTGTGAACGTATGGGTGAATGTGGAAATAGTGTCAAAGCACTTTGAGTTCCTTAAAAAGATAGAAGAGCGCTATACAAGTCCAACCCATTTATTATCTAGCTAGCTTACGTGTTGTCGCCTTTGTTCACTCGTCAAGCCACAACGTTGACAGCTTTCTACTTGGCTGCTAATCATACATGGATGGTTACAATCCCAACACTGTTGGTTCCTAACCAGTTGTAGTTTTAAAGCCTATCCGACCCGCGGGCCTTGTCTTAAATTAATTATCAATGGCCCCCGGCATGATACCATAAATTGATTAACGTGAACCCCGACTTAAAGGGCTACTGAAATGAGATTTTCTAATTCACACAGGGATAGCAGGTCCATTCTATGTGTCATACTTGATCATTTCGCGATATTGCCATATTTTTGCTGAAAGGATTTAGTAGAGAACATCGATGATAAAGTTCGCAACTTTTGATCGCTAATAAAAAAGCCTTTCCTGTACCGGAAATAGCAGACAATGTCGTCACCGGTGTGAGGGCTCCTCACATCCTCACTTTGTTTATGATGTGAGCCTCCAGCAGCAAGAGCTATTCGGACCGAGAAAGTGACAATTTCCCCATTAATTTGAGCGAGGATGAAAGATTCGTGGATGAGGAAATTTAGAGTGAAGGACTAGAAAAAAAAAAAAAGGCAAATGCATTGGGAGCGATTCAGATGTTTTTAGACACATTTACGAGGATAATTCTGGGAAATCCCTTATCTTTCTATTGTGTTGCTAGTGTTTTAGTGAGTTAAATAGTACCTGATAGTTGGAGGGGTGTGGCCACGGGTGTGTTGACGCCAGTCTCTGAGGGAAGTCACGAAGCTGCAGCAGGACAGAAGCTCCGCTGATCTCCGGTAATAGACGACTTACTACCACAAATTTCTCTCCGAAAACTGCCGGTTGACATGTAGTCGGGATCCATGGTAAAGCTTCACCTACAGGAATTTTAAACAAGGAAACACTGTGTGTTTGTGTGGCTAAAGGCTAAAGCTTCCCACCTCCATCTTTCTACTTTGACTTCTCCATTATTAATTGAACAAATTGCAAAAGATTCAGCAACACAGATGTCCAAAATACTGTGTAATTGCGCGATGAAAAGAGACGACTTTTAGCCGTAAATGGTGCTGAGCTTATATGTCCCCTCCAACCAATAACATCACAAACACGCGTCATCATTCCGCGACGTTTTCAACAGGAAACGCCGCGGGAAATTTAAAATTGTAATTTAGTAAACTAAAAAGGCCGTATTGGCATGTGTTGCAATGTTAATATTTCATCATTGATATATAAACTATCAGACTTTGTGGTCGGTAGTAGTGGGTTTCTGTAGGCCTTTAACCAAGTTGAAAAACTTATTCGAGTGTTACCATTTAGTGGTCAATTGTACGGAATATGTACTGTACTGTACTGTGCAATCTACTAATAAAACTTTCAATCAATCAATATTTGATTAGTATTAGATCCGGCCCACAGGCTACAGCCGCCTGCTGCTGCTTTTGCACACACCAATACTCCATCAGTGTTGGTGCTAGGAATTTCCAAAAGGGTTCCCTGGTACCCCATCAAGTCATAAAAAAGGGGTCCCACGGTACATTTTTGGTGTCCCACACTGCAAAAAGTCAGTGTTCAAAAACAAGAAAAAAAATACAAAAATTAGGGGTATTTTATTTGAATTATATTATATATATTATTGTATTGTATATTGTGTATATATATATTGTATATGAATAGGGGTGGGACCTAATACGTTTATTTCTTCCCACTCCCTTTTGAGCCAATCTTGACATCTACAAAAGATTAGTCACATGTAATGTTTTCAATGTAGGTGTAAAAATAATGTATATATATATATATATCTTTTGTATTTTATGTCATTCTTTTGTTTTGTTTGCATGGCTCAAAATAAACCATTCATTTATTCAACTAAGCAAAATTATTGGCCAATAGAACAAGAAAATTCGGCTTGTCAAGACGTTCCGAGTAAAATTAGCTAACCTCAATGAACCCAAAAACATCTTAAAATAAGTATATTCTCACTAATTACAAGTGTACTTTTCTTGATAGAAAAAAAGAGAGACCTCTTTGCTCAATATGTTGATAAATATTCTTAAATTAAGTAAATTGTCTTGTCTTGTTCTGTATATTCTACAGCATTTTGTATTTCTATAGTGTTTTGTATATTGTACAGGATTGCTTATTATTTTTATTGGATAGTAGTCTGTTTATTTCAATTGTTAGTTTTTCATTTATTACCTCTTGTGTCATTTATTTCACCCCATATTTGTTCCCACTACCGCACCTTAAGTTGGAGTCTTTAATATCGTTATATGCAAATATAATGACAATAAAGTCTATTCTATTCTAAATGCCAGTGCCATTATCTTGACACTCTCAATTACATTTCTTAAAACCATCAAACTTATACTAAAAACTATTTTATTGTTCTTAATGGAAAGGCAACAAGGCGGTTGCTTGTTACTCTCGGGGTCTCCTAGCCGCTCAGGCAAATCATATGGTCTAAAAATGCATTTTTCCATGGACTACATGACATCGTCGTGCCAAGTGTGTGCTCTTTCAGACAACTAGTGTGCATATATTTAGCTCGGCCCCCGGACAATTTTTTTTTATTGTAATTTTGAAGAATTTATCTGAATGTGCTTGAACTATTTTTGTTCAAAATTGTTAGAAATAAGTTAAATGTTTAAATATTAACTGTCAGTTTACTGTACTGTGCCAACTCTACTACTATATGAGTACGTATTTTCTTTTGTTTCATTAAAAATAAAACGGCAAAGTCCAGTTGGCTGTCATCCTCTTAATTATGAGACACAACTGCGTCAAAATCATCCATTTTCTACCGCTTATTCCCTTTTGGGGTCGCGGGGGGCGCTGGCGCCTATCTCAGCAAAATCATGATTTTTTTATTTATGTTTGAAGTAAGAAATTATTACTGTAAAAAAGTAGTTTTATACTTGTGAGTGTTGATGACACAGCTTTGCAACAGTTGATATTCTTGTTTCAAGCATGTTTTACTCAATATAGGTCATAAAATCCCAACAACAAGCTGTATTATTGTACTGAGATAATTTAGGACCAAAACCCTTAAAACAAGTAAAACACTCTAACATAAAATCTGCTTAGTGAGAATAATGATCTTATCAGACAGAAAATAAGGAAATATCAGCATAATTTGAGATATTTAATCTTACTTAGATTTCAGTTTTTGCAGTGTGCATTTTTTTTGTACCGTTTTATCTCATATTCTATATTTTTGGGGGGGAAAAAGTTGTAAAAAACGTTACTTAATTCATATTGAAAAAAAAATTGAAAAAAAATCACATTTTTATGCATATGTAAATGTATTCCGTTATAAACATTCATTCACTTTCTTCGCTGCCGGTATTTTTTTCTGTATTTGTACTGTAATATTTTCAGATTGTGTTTGTTCTATTTTTGGCCGAAGTAAGACCGATGAAACAATCTGAAGTTGTCTTTATGTTTTAGTTTTAATGCCATGATTTTAACTGCCCGGCCCGCGTGTGCACAGATTTTCCTCCATGCGGCCCCTGAGCTAAAATGAGTTTGACACCCCTGTTCTAGAGGATTTATTTGTAGCAAGCAAGCAAATGTATTTTTGACATGACTGCTGTCAACACTGGTCACAACACAGGAAGTACATTACCCAAAGGGGCGTGGCTGTAGGATAGAGTTGTCAAACTTTCATGTTGCATGTTATAGAATTTTACATTTAAATTTCAATGATGATAATGTTAGTAAATTACTAAAACATTTTTGTGGTACATTAAATGTAAGTGTCAAAAAGCCTATCAAAGGATGTTAGTAGATGAGAATAAATCTAAAGGTAAAATATAGTGTAGAAATGCACCCAATGGCTGGAAATTTAGTCTTGATTTCCATCCATCCATCCATCCATTTCCTACCATTGTTCCTTTCGGGGTCGCGAGTGGTCGCTGAAGCCTATCTCAGTTGCGTTTCGGGCGGAAGGAAGGCAGCGTACACCCTGGACAAGCCGCCATCTCATCACAGAGTCTTGATTTCTACTATACTTAAATAATTAAAGGCCTACTGAAATGAGATTTGTTTGACATTCTATGTGTCATACTTGATCATTTCGCGATATTGCCATATTTTTGCTGAAAGGATTTAATAGAGAACATCGACGATAAAGTTAGCAACTTTTGGTCGCTAATAAAAAAGCCTTGCCTTTAGATTAGATTAGATAGATAGTACTTTATTTATTCCGTCAGGAGAGTTCCTTCAGGAAAATTACAATTTTCAGCACAATCCCATTCAAGTTTAGACAAACATTACAGGGAGACAGAACAGGATCGCTGACGGGTCTGCCGGCTTCCAGCGCCCCTTACAAAAAAGATGAGATAAAGGTAAACAAAGGGGGGAGGGGGGGGAGAAAAAAATAGAAGATTAAAATAAAATTTAAAAAATCGGTCTTTGCCTGGGCCCTGGAGAGGAGGTGCAGACTGAGGCCAAGGGAAAAAAACAAATAAATAAAAAAAATAAAAATAAAAAAACAACTCATAACCATGGTACACATCCCTCTTCCATGTGTGTAAGAGGGAAACATCAAAGAACACAGAGGACATTAAAGCAGCACATAAAACCAGACACTTCTACATACAGCTATAAATAAAAAGTAAAAGAAACATATCCCCTGTGGTGGCCTCTGCGGTGTTCCACGCCATCGTCTGCTGGGGTGGAGGGAGCATGGTCAGAGACAGAAGCAGACCCAACAAAGCAACCAAGACAGCCGACTCCACTCTCGGCCAGTGTCCAGTCCGCATGGATGAGCGAGGATACGTCCAAGGTGACTGAGGTGTCCGACACCTGCTCACCCAGTCAAGACACCGCGAAGCCTCTCCGTCCCAGTAGCTCAGTGCTAGCTCCGCAGTCCTGTCCCTTCATCCGCATCTCCTCCAGTACATCCAAACATACTCTGGTGTAGCAGACACCCAGCAGCTGGTCTCCATAGCCAAAAGGCTCCCGGGAGGCAGATCCAGAAGTCCACAAAAAAAGCACCACAGAGGTCACGAAAGTGCCACCCCTTGTCACACAGTCCCAAAGGGTCCCGGCCCAAAAGGCAAAAAAAATATAATAAGACATGAAAACGAGGGAAACACAAAAGGATGACACAAGAGCACAGAGCTCCTGCCTACAGCAGCCACTACAGCAGCGCCATCTTGGAAAAAAGTTGTAAGTCCCAACTTTACCGGAAGTAGCAGACGATGTGCGCGTGATGTCACGGGTTGTAGGGCTCCTCACATCCTCACATTGTTTATAAAGCGACAATTTCCCCATTAATTTGAGCGAGGATGAATGATTCATGGATGGGGATAGTGAGAGTGAAGGACTAGAAAAAAAAAGCGATTGCAGTGGGAGCGATTCAGATGTTATTAGACACATTTACTAGGATAATTCTGGAAAATCCCTTATACGTCTATTGTGTTGCTAGTGTTTTAGTGAGATTAAATAGTACCTGAGAGTCGGAGGGGTGTGGCCACGGGTGTGTTGACCACGAGGGTCTCTGAGGGAAGTCACGCAGCTGCAGCGGGACGGGAGCTCCGCTGATGTCTCCGGGAAGAGCCGACTTAATATCACAATTTTCCTATCCAAAAACTTGCTGGTTGATGCAGAGAAACATGTTCGCTTGACCGCTCTGTGTTAAAGCTTCACAACAAACAAAGAAACACCGGCTGTGCTTTGATTGCTAAAGGCAGCTGCAATCCACCGCTTTCCACCAACAGCATTCTTATTTATAGTCTCCATTATTAATTGAACAAATTGCAAAAGATTCAGCAACACAGAGTCCAAATTACTGTGTAATTATGCAATGAAAAGAGACGACTTTTAGCCGTGTGTGGTGCTGGGCTGACATGTCCCCTCTAACCAATAACGTCACAAGCACGCGTCAACATACACGTCATCATTCCGCAACGTTTTCAACAGGAAACTCCGCGGGAAATTTAAAATTGTAATTTAGTAAACTAAACCGGCCCTATTGGGATGTGTTGCAATGTTAATATTTCATCATTGATATATAAACTATCAGACTGCGTGGTCGTTAGTAGTGGGTTTCAGTAGGCTTTTAACTATAGTTCCATGTCCGTGTGGGACGTCGCATCGGTCCCAACTTGAACTGTGGGCAGCTCAGTGGCCTTGCGGTTAGAGTGTCCGCCCTGAGACTGAAAGGTTGTGAGTTCAAACTCCGGCCGAGTCATACCAACTACTATAAAAATGGGACCCATTGCCTCCTTGCTTGGCACTCAATATCAAGGGTTGGAATTGGGGGTTGAATCACCAAAATGATTCCCGAGCGTGGCCACCACTGCTGCTCATTGCTCCCCTCACCTCCAAGGGGGTGAACATGAGGATGGGTCAAATGCAGAGGTTGATTTCACCACACCCAGTATGTATGTGTGACTAGCGTTGGGACTTTGACTTTTAACTTTAACTTAAAGGCCTACTGAAATGAGATTTTCTTATTTAAACGGAGATAGCAGGTCCATTTTATGTGTCATACTTGATCATTTCGAGATATTGCCATATTTTTGCTGAAAGGATTTAGTAGAGAACATCGGCGATAACGTTCGCAACTTTTGGTCGCTAATAAAAGAGCCTTGCCTTTACCGGAAGTAGCAGACGATGTGCGCGTGACGTCACGGGTGTGAGGGCTCCTCACATCCTCACCTTGTTTATATTGTGAGCCTCTAGCAGCAGGAGCTATTCGGACCGAGAAAGCGACAATTTCCCCATTAATTTGAGCGAGGATGAAAGATTTGTGGATGAGGAAATTTAGAGTGAAGAAACAAATAAATAAAAAGGCGATTGTATTGGAAGCGATTCAGATGTTTTTAGACACATTTACTCGGATAATTCTGGGAAATCCCTTATCTTTCTATTGTGTTGCTGGTGTTTTAGTGAGTTAAATAGTACCTGATAGTCGGAGGGGTGTGTCCACGGGTTGTGTTTACGCCAGTCTCTGAGGGAAGTCTCGAAGCTGCAGCACGACAGAAGCTCCGCTGATCTCCGGTAAGAGGCAGCTTATTACAACAATTTTCTCATCGAAAACTGCTGGTCGACATGTAGTCGGGATCCATGTTCTCTTGACCGCTCTGATCCATAGTAAAGCTTCACCTCCGGGAATTTTAAACAAGGAATCACTGTGTGTTTGTGTGGCTAAGGCTAAAGCTTCCCAACTCCATCTTTCTACTTTGACTTCTCCATTATTAATTGAACAAATTGCAAAGATTCAGCAACACAGATGTCCAAAATACTGTGTAATTGCGCAATGAAAAGAGACGACTTTTAGCCGTAAGTGGTGCTGAGCTAATATGTCCCCTCCAACCAATGACGTCACAAACACGCGTCATCATTCCGCGACGTTTTCAACAGGAATTTCCACGGGAAATTTAAAATTGTAATTTAGTAAACTAAAAAGGCCGTATTGGCATGTGTTGCAATGTTAATATTTCATCATTGATATATAAACTATCAGACTGCGTGGTCGGTAGTAGTGGTTTTCAGTAGGCTTTTAATGATCCCTGATGTGGAATATGCTTGAAAAAAGTTTACATTTTTAAAATATCCGTGGATGTACTGAAGCAATGATATTTAAAGAGCAATGTACCAAGTGATGACCACTTGTAATCTAATAAACCAATGGTTCTCAAATGGGGGTACGTGTACCCCTGGGGGTACTTGAAGGTATGCCAAGGGGTACGTGAGATTTTTCAGAAAATATTTTAAAAATAGCAACAATTCAAAAATCTTTTATAAATGCGGTATGTTTATTGAATAATACTTCAAAAAAAATGAATGCAAGTTCATAAACTGTGAAAAGAAATGCAAAAATGCAATATTCAGTGTTGACAGATAAGATTTTTTGTGGACATGTTCCATAAATATTGATGGTAAAGTTTTCTTTTTTTGTGAAGAAATGTTTAGAATTAAGTTGATGAATCCAGATGGATCTCTATTACAATCCCCAAAGAGGGCACTTTAAGTTGATGATTACTTCTATGTGTAGAAATCTTTATTTATAATTGATTCACTTCTTTATCTTTCAACAAGTTTTTAGTTATTTTTATATATTTTTTTTCCAAATTTTTCAAGAAAGACTACTACAAATGAGCAATATCTTGCGCTGTTATACAATTTAACAAATCAGAAACTGATGACATAGTGCTGTATTTTACTTTTTGATCTCTTTTTTTTTAACCAAAAATGCTTTGCTCTGATTAGGGGGTACTTGAATTAAAAAAATGTTGAAAAAAGGTTGAGAACAACTGTAATAAGCTATACCTAAAGCTAAAGGTGACTGAAATGAATCCAAAATGTAAAAAAGTTGTTTTCCAACTTTTCGGTCTGATGCAAAGCAACATGTATTTTGTCATTCATAATTACAAGTCACACCTAATTTACTTAGTGTTACTCTCTTTTCACTACGATTCCACTATCACTCCCTCCTCGACTTTCACACACAGAAATAGACAGTACAGCACAATTTGCATATGTGCAGTCAGTGATAACCTGTCAGCAGCACTGCTAATAATAATGCTCCAGTGGTTCATGAGGAAACGTGGCAAAAACCGCTGCTAAGTCACTCTCTACCTGGTGTTTATTTCCAGATTCTCACTGTGCGCTTTCCTAGAGTGATGACATTTTTTGTTGGCCTCATTGCAACATAAGAACGTCAAGCGCTGGCCAAATGAATGACCCTACCACACTCGCGCTTCTTTTACCTCAGCTGTCGCCGTGTCTTCATTCCACCCGTTTCTTCTCAAATCCCTCCCTCCTTTCTTCAGCATGCATCCCATCCATTCTGTTTAACTTAAACATGTCACATGAGCTCATGTGCCGCTCTCTCCCTCCCTCGACCCATCTGTCACCATTCCTCTTCATCTCTCGCCTCATTCCTTTACCCGCCGCAGCATGATTTATACATTAAATCCCTTCAGCAAGTTTATCAAACAGAGTACTCTTCTCCCGGATGTCATATTGATGTTGTCCTGTTACATATGTAAACACGTTTCCTTGCACAGGAATGTGCGCGTGCTAGAGATGCGCGGTTTGCAGGTCGGGCGGGTGACATGACGAAAAAATTGATTTTAAATAGATTTGGACGGGTGGCGGTTGAACCATTCGGAAATATTTAATATACATAGTTCAGGGATCGGCAACCTTTACCACTCAGAGAGCCAATTTGACCCGTGTCACAAAATAAAGAAGACAATAGGAGCCGCAAACGTTCTCGCGAATATTTGCTGGCGGTCACCCAGAAAACAAGAATAAGGGAGTGCTATGAAGCCATTGCCTTTGACGCCTTCTACAACATGTTGCCAGTCCAGCAACATGTTGTTTGTGGCTTCCGCAGATACACGCACACGACTGCGAGGCATACTGGGTAATACAGAGTACACTGATGGTTGTGATATAAACAATTTCAACACTCTTACTAATATGCGCCACTCTGTGAAGCCACACCAAACAAGAATGACACACATTTCGGGAGAACATCCTCACAGTAACACAACATAAAGGCAACACAAAAAATACCCAGAATCCTTTGCATCCATGACTCTTCCTGCTTATATTATACACCCCGCTAACACCAAACCCCCCCTCCCCCGTGCGTCGGTAAGGTGGGCGGGGTTGGGGGCTCGGGGGTGTAAAATATAGTCAGGAAGAGTCATGGATGCAAATGATTCTGGGTATTTGTTGTGTTGCGTTTATGTTGTGTTACTGTGAGGATGTTCTCCCGAAATGTGTTTGTCATTCTTGTTTGGTGTGGCTTCACAGTGTGGTGCATATTAGTTGTTTATATCACAACCATCGGTGTACTCTGTATCACCCAGTACGCCTTTCAATCGTGTACGTGTATCTGCGGTAACTGCATACAACATGTTGCTGAACTGGAAAGCAGTTTGTACATGTTGTAGAAGGCGTCGAAGGCAATGGCTTCATAGAACGCCGTTATTCTCGTTATTTGGATGAATACCAGTAAATATTCGCGACAATGGTTGCGGCTTTCATTGTCTTCTTTACTCTGTGAAACAGGTCAAAATAGCTCTTTGAGTGGTAAAGTTTGCCGACCCCTGATCTATAACAACGGGCGGGTGGCAGGCGGTTGTGGTTTTGATAAAATGTTGGTTCGGGTGGATGACTACTTTAGTGATGCGGTTGCGGATGGTATAATTGCCTATCCGCGCATCTCTAGCGTGTGTACAACTTACCAGTAGATGCCAATGTTTTCCCTGCATTAATGAATATGAACAGTCGTGGTCAAAAGTTTACATATACTTGTAAAGAACATAATGTCATAGCTGTCTTGTATTATGGCCAACCAGCTCAATTTTTGTTTGATCTGACCACAGAAGTTTCCTCCAGAAGGTCTTACCTTTGTCCATGTGATGTCAGATGAAAGAAAAATTTATCTATTTGGCCACAATACCCAGCAATATGTTTGGAGGCGAAAAGGTGAGGCCTTTAATCCCAGGAACACCATCTCTACGGTCAAGCATGCTGGTGGTAGTATTATGCTCTGGGCCTATATTGCTGCCATTGAAACTGGTGCTTTACATAGAGTAAATGGGACAATGAAAAAGGTGGATTACCTCCAAATTCTTCAGAACAACCTAAAATCATCATCCCGGAGGTTGGGTCTTAGGCGCAGTTGGGTGTCCCAACAGGACAATGACCCCAAAAACACGTTAAAAGTGGTAAAGGAATGGCTAAATCAGGCTAGAATTAAGGTTTTAGAATGGTCTTCCCAAAGTGCTGACTTAAACGTGTGGACAATGCTGAAGAAACAAGTCCATGTCAAGAGGAGTGATCAACAATTCAACCAGAAGGTTGCCAGAAGCTTGTGAATGGCTACCAAAAGTGCCTTATTGCAGTGAAACTTGCCAAGGGACATGTAAGCAAAAATTAACATTGCTGTATGTTAGGGCTGGGCGATATGGCCTCTTTTTAATATCTCAATATTTTTGGGCCATATCATGATACACGATATATACCTCGATATTTTTTCTCTAGGCTTGAATTAACACTTGATGGATATAATCACACCAGTATGATGATTCTATGCTGAATTAATATATGCTCATTTAAAATGTTCATGCAGAGAAGGAAATCACAACTAAGTCAATTGACCAAAACTGTATTTATTAAACAGTTATTAAGCAGTGGCACAAATGTTCATGTCATTTCCAAAACAGAAAGTGCAAGACTGTCAGAGACATTTTAAAACAAGCTATTAGTGCACTTTTGTGCATGATGTCACCAAGATGAAATATCAAAACAACACTAAATTAAAGTGCACTTTTTATACAGAACGCCACTACAATAGTTTAAAACAAATAAAGTGCACTTTTGTGCATGATGTCACACAAGATAGTTCAAGCTTCCTATACTGTACATACTGTATATACTGTTATACTATTTGATCTTGCACCGGTACTGTATTTGACTACTGTACTTCTACTTGTACTGATACTTCTACCATAACTACTGTGACTTATTGTGCAACTTAATTGTTTTGTAATTAATGTACATCAGAGCTATTCAATTTTCTGTATTTTTTTGTATTTAGTGAATTAGATTCTGCAACTAGTATTTGGATCCCACTGTACGCAATAAATAATTGAAGAGCATGGAAAAAATAATTTCACTGTGGTGTAGTCTGCATGTGACAAACTTGACTCTTGAAACTTGAATAAGTGTCAACTAAAAATGAGCTGCATAATAGGAAATCAAACAGTGTTCGTCCTTTGCTATGTGGTAGGTTACTGCGGACATTATCTCCTTTTGTTGTTGACAAATTTTTTCATACGGTGTTGATGTGCAAATGTTTGCCTCGGCATTTTGATGGTGTGGGCCTGTGGCACCGAATGGAGATGTTGACATGCGGAGTAAACACTCTTCATTCTCTAGCAGGTGACTTTTCAAATGATGCTACATATTAGCAGTGCTGCTACTTTTTGTAGTAACACTTTTTGCCCCACTTAACAAATTACGGTTGTCTGTTCGACAATGGACCCCCTGCTGTTTTTCTTGGGAATTAATTCTTCCTTCATTTGTTACCAGATTTGCACTTTCTTTCTCTCGTATTACCACTCGCACGGCTCCGCTAGCATCACAGCTAACGTTACTCATGCTGCTACCTCTCTGCTCCGCGAGGGCGTATACGTATGTGACGTATGACGTGACAGTACGTGACGTATGTAAGAAGGTGTGCTTGCTGTCTGTGAGAAGGAGAGACAACAAAGAGTGGGAAATGTCTGTAGTGTAATGCCCGCAGCTAAAAGCAACTGCGTGAGAACGTATACTCAAATATCACGATATAGTCATTTTCTATATCGCACAGAGAAAAACCCACGATATATCGAGTATTTCGATATATCGCGCAGCCCTACCGTATGTATACTTTTGACCCACCAGATTTGGTCACATTTTCAGTAGAGCCATAATAAATTGCTAAAAGAACCAAACTTCATGAATGTTTTTTGTGACCAAAAAGTATGTGCTCCAATCAGTCTATCACAAAAAAATAAGAGTTCTAAATATTACTGGAAACTCAAGACAGCCATGACAATATGTTCTTTATAACTTTTGACCGAGACTGTATACAAAGGCCTACTCAGTGGCCTAGTGGTTAGAGTGTCCGGTTGGGAGTTAAAATCCCGGCTGAGTCATACCAAAGACTATAAAAATGGGACCCATTGCCTCCCTGCTTTGTACTCAGAAACAAGGGTTGGAATTGGGGGTTCAATCTCCATAACAAAGACGGAGGCATTTGACCTTCCTTTTTGTCAACAACACATGTAGCTGAACTTTATTGGCCTCAGGCATACAAAAACATTCATCATCTCTCCCAAAGTTATTTGGGTATATACGCACACACATGTCCCCCACCCTTGAAATCAACGCCTTCACCACTGCTTAATTCCTCTGGGGCTGTGGATGGCTGAGCAGCGTGTTGGTGTGATATACGTGCTATGTCTGTGTGCCATGCTATGTGAGTTTTTTTTTTCCTTAGACTTAGTCTGGACCCCTACTGAGGGGGGGGTGGCATAGCTCGGTTGGTAGAGCGGCTGTGCCAGCAACTTTAGGGTTGCAGGTTCGATTCCCGCTTCCGCCATCCTTGTCACTGCCGTTGTGTCCTTGGGCAAGACACGTTACCCACCTGCTCTCAGTGCCACCCACACTGGTTTAAATGTAACTTAGATATTGGGTTTCACTATGTAAAATGCGCTTTGAGTCACTAGAGAAAAGCGCCATATAAATATAATTCACTTCACTTCACTAGCCTTAGACTGATATTTTTTTACTCCCCCTCCTCTCACCCAATGTTACCCTTTTCTCACCTTTTTAAGGAGCGCCGTAAAAATGGCTGATTCGTTGGCGGTCTCGTCTTATCTCCCTGTAATGTATGTCTGCTCTTAGCGGGACTTGTACCAAAAAATCCATTTCGTTGTACTTGTGCAATGACAGTAAAGATCTATTCTATTCTATTCTATTCTATAAATGATTCCCGGGCGCGGCACCGTTGCTGCCCACTGCTCCCCTCACTTCCCAGAGGGTGATCAAAGGGATGGGTCAAATGCAGAGGACAAATTTCACCACACCTGGTGTGTGTGCGACAATCATTGGTACTTTAACTTTAACTTTAAAGGGGAACATTATCACCAGACCTATGTAAGCGTCAATATATACCTTGATGTTGCAGAAAAAAAGACCATATATTTTTTTAACCAATTTCCAAACTCTAAATGGGTGAATTTTGGCGAATTAAACGCCTTTCTGTTTAGCCCTCTTGAAGCGATGACGTCAGTACGTGACGTTGCCTAGGTAAGAAAGCCGCCATTTTCATTTTCTCAAAAACATTACAAACACCGGGTTTCAGCTCTGTTAGTTTCCGTTTTTTCGACTATTTTTTGGAACCTTGGAGACATCGTGCCTCGTCGGTGTGTTGTCGGAGGGTGTTACAACACTAACGGGGAGGGATTCAAGTTGCACCACTGGCCCGAAGATGTGAAAGTGGCAAGAAATCTGCCGCCAGACCCCCATTGAATGTGTTGGAGTGTCTCCACATTTTAGCGGCGATGCTAAGACAGACATGGCACAGAGATGTATGGATAACCTGCAGATGCATTTGCAACGATAAAGTCAACGAAATCACAAAAGTGAGTTTTGTTGATGTTGTTGATTTATGTGTTAATCAGACATATTTGGTCGCGGCGTGACTGCCAGCTAATCGATGCTAACATGCTATTTAGGCTAAAGCTGTATGTACATTTGAAACTATATTACATTTCCTTCCACCCACATTTAATGCGAAAAAAACACTTACCAATCGACAGATTTAAGTTGCTCCAGTGTCACAAGATGCGAAAGTCCTGATCGATTGGTCTGCACATTTTACTGGCGATGCTAACGCAGCTATTCGGCCATGCTATGGCTATGAATAGCGTTAGCGTCAATAGTTATTCGCTCAATAGCTTCAGTTTCTTCTTCAATACTTTCATACTCCAACCATCCGTTTCATCCATCCATCCATTTTCTACCGCTTATTCCCTTTTGGGGTCGCGGGGGGCGCTGGCGCCTATCTCAGCTACAATCGGGCGGAAGGCAGGGTACACCCTGGACAAGTCGCCACCTCATCGCAGGGCCAACACAGATAGACAGACAACATTCACACTCACATTCACACACTAGGGCCAATTTAGTGTTGCCAATCAACCTATCCCCAGGTGCCATCCGTTTCAATACATGCGTAATCTTTTGAATCGCTTAAGCCGCTGAAATCCGAGTCTGAATCCGAGCTAATGTCGCTATATCTTGCTGTGGTATTCGCCATTGTTTGTTTACATTGGCAGCACTGTGTGACGTCACAGGAAAATGAACAGTGGCTTCGGGAGAGCGAAAATAAGGCACTTTAAAGCTTTTTTTTTTAGAGATATTCCGGGACCGGTAAAATTTTGAAAAAAAACTTCAAAAAATACAACAAGCCACTGGGAACGGATTTTTGTTCTTAACCCTTTTGAAATTGTGATAATGTTCCCCTTTAACTTTACATAAAATTCTCAAATTCATGTTTGTTTGATGTATTGGCAGTATAGAAAAACGTCGCAGTGTTGCGTGGCACAAGGGCTGAACGTTGAGTAATAGAGCAGCTTGCAACCTGCTGTCATGTGACATGCATCGACAAAGGTGTGCCGAGCCTTTGCTTCCTCAGCTCCTCAGCAAACAACATCTCCAATGGGTGTGACAAGTGTTTTGTTTTGTAACTCCAGCCATGCCTTTTCTGGTTTTATTGCACGCACCATCATTCAGATCAAATGTCAGTTGGGTTATTGGGCAATATTGCTGCAAAGTAATGTGTGTTGTTTCCAGCGCACTCACCTTTTGTAACGCCGTCTATGGATTGAGCAACTGCAGCACTACATTCCTGAGAAGCTTTTCAAAACGGCTCTCCTGTTGGTGCTTGTTTTTATGACGGGCATTTTTTTTAACACCGAGGTGCACCTTTTGCTTCTTACTCACTGTTTCGCCAGTAATCATATTTATTGTGGTGCTCTGCTACAGAGTATGCGAAAGCATGACAGAAGATCGTGTCATAATATATGTCCACACGTGTCTGTGCCAATTAAAAAACACTTTTACTTAAATTTAACGCTATAAATATTTTAAATGTTATTTAAAAAAAATATTCCTAGTTCATGTCAAAACATCAGTTGGCAATGTAGCTAAGCTCCATCAAGCAGTGAGGCTTTCCATTCAATTTATTCACTATAGCAGTCTTTCTCCACCTTTTCGTTTCGCTTACCGTATTTCCTTGACTTGCCGCCGGGGCGCTAATTGATTTAAAACCTCTTCTCACTCCGACGCTTACCAAAGGCACGCGGTACATTTAGGCCTGCGCTTATAAATTTGAGTCTGATGTAAGGATGCCATCATGAAAAGCACATTTAATAAAAAAAATTATGGTCTTACCTTTACTTATAAATGAAGTCCATGCGCAGCTCCTTCTGATCAAAAGCATCGATAACTTGTTTATAAAAGTCTTCCTTATCTTTCTTCAGTTTTAAAAGTCTCTCTGTCTCGATGAAGATCTTCCTTTAATACCTCCTGCTTCGATTGAAAGTCCAGTCTAGAAAACTGTTTTATTTTAGGTATGTAATCCTCCATGTTAAAAGTGCAAGCGAGAGGAAAAAATAAACGATCGCTGCTCACTCTTGCTGCTTGTCGTCACTTCTTCTGCAGCCGAGTAGTCGCAAGAAGGATCACTAGCGCCCTCTGCCACCAGGAGGCGGGAGTCGTTTAATGACTCATATTTGACACACGCAGCTACGGTAGATTAATAAAACATAGCTGCTTACTGTTCTTTTTAGCATATTCAATAGCTTAATATTAATGCAGTATGAACAAGAATGTTTTAGTGTAGACAAATACAATCATCATGCTGGTGTGATTATATATACCGTATTTCCTTGAATTGCCACCGGGGCGCTAATTAATTTAAAACCTTTTCTCACTCCTGCGCTTACCAAAGGCATGCGATAAAAGTAAGCATGCGCTAATTGTTTTAAAACCTCTTCTCACTCCGCACTTACCAAAGGTATGAAGTAAAAATTTGAATGTGATTTAAGCTTGGACCTTAAACTCTACTGAATAGCTCTTAATCTTCTTCTCTTTATGCGATTTCAAATTATTGAAATCAGCCTCCTCCGTTTTGAAAATGATGACAGGTATAGTGACACTTACGCAAATTATTTTGTGTAACGAGTTTGACCCGGCGGAAATTCTAGACTTGCTGATAAAAATAATATTTTGCCAAACGAGTTCGACGCGGCGTTAATCCTGAGCTATAAGCATGCGCTAATTATTTTGCGAAACGAGTTTGATCCGGCAGTAATTCTAGGCAGGCGCATACTATATACCCGGCGGAAATTCAAGGAAATCCGGTATTTTATATCAGGAAAATCTCACAGCCCAAGCGTGTCATGACTTATCAGTGTTTCCCATAGGTCAGGCATCTATTTGCGGTGGTGTGGTCGGGCGGCAGGGGGTGTTAGCGGCGGCGATGACCAAGAAGAACGCGGAGTTGGAATATAATTACAACACTTTATGTACATATTTATATACATATTTAAAAACATATTTACATATTTATATAATATGTAACTACAAGCAATATGTAACAGACAGAGTCCCATTGCTTTTATGAGCGGTCGAGCGAGTCAAAAGCCGAAAAAAATAAAAATAATAAAAAATAAAACATTTATTTTTTTTATTTTTATTTGTGGCGGCCGTAATTCTTTCGTGGCGGGCCGCCACAAATAAATGAATGTGTGGGAAACCCTGCTTATTATTTTGTGTGAGTGGCAGCAGGTGAATTGTTTTTGCCATGCAATGGAGGAGCATTTCATTGTTCTGCCTGTCATAGTTAGATGAACAAAAATGTATATTAGTCCATTAGTACTGAAGTGAATTATATTTGTATAGCGCTTTTTCTCTAGTGACTCAAAGCGCTTTACATAGTGAAACCCAATATTTAAGTTACAACTAAACCAACGTGGGTGGCACTGGGAGCAGGTGGGTAAAGTGTCTTGCCCAAGGACACAACAGCAGTGACTAGGATGGCGGGAGCGGGAATCGAACCTGGAACCCACAAGTTACTGGCACGGCCACTCTACCAACCGAGCTGTAGTAATTAGTTATGTCTCGATCAGTATTTCTGGCCTCGGATCCCGATCCAATTTTTTGGCCTCAGATCTGATCCTATTTTGAGTCCTGATCGGATACTTTGACAATAGATTATACAGTAACTACATCTCATTTATTAATAACCGTGTTACAAAAAAGATCAGTGAGAATAATACATAATGTTGGACATAGGGAACATTCAAACTAGGGCTGGGCGATATGGCCTTCTATTAATATCTCAATATTTTTAGGCGATGTCACGATACTCAATATATATCTGGATATTTTGCCTTAGCTTTGAATGAACACTTGATGCATATAATCACAGCAGTTTGATGATTCTATGTGTCTACATTAAAACATTCTTCTTCATACTGCATTAATATATATCACTTTTAAAGTTTAATGCAGAGAGGGAAATCTCATTTAAGTCAATTTAGCAAAACTGTATTTATTAAACAGTTATTTTATTTCCCTGAGGGGATTAATAAAGTATTTCTGATTCTGATTAAGGAGTGGCACCCCCCTGGGAGGTGAGGGGGGCAGTGGGCAACAGCGGTTCCGCGCCCGGGAATCATTTTTGGTGATTTAACCCCCAATTCCAACCCTTGATGTAATGAGTCCCATTTTTATAGTCTTTGGTATGACTCGCCCAGGGTTTGAACTCACAACCTTACCGATCTCAGATAGGGTGAAAAGCTCTGCAATCCGAGAGGAGCTCAAAGTAAAGCCGCTGCTCCTCCACATCAAGAGGAGACAGATGAGGTGGTTCGGGCATCTGGTCAGGATGCCACCCGAACGCCTCCCTAGGGAGGTGTTTAGGGCACATCCAACTGGTAGGAGGCCACGGGGAAGACCCAGGACTTGGGAAGACTATGTCTCCCGACTGGCCTGGGAACGCTGGTATCCCCCGGGAAGAGCTGAACGAAGTGGCTGGGGAAAGGACAGTCTGGGTTTCCCTGCTTAGGCTGCTGCCCCCACGACCCGACCTCAGATAAGTGGAAGAAGATGGATGGATGGATAGAGGAATTGTTATATATATATATATATATTTTTTTTTTTAGGTAATTCATTCACGGAATGAGATAAACGCCAAAGAAAGAGAAGTTTAGACAAAGCTTAAACACAAATGTGGTTGGAAAATGTTCATCCTGGCTAGAATTTTCCTGTAAGTCGATAAACTATAAGCTAAAGCAAACAAAAATGCACAGAAATTACAGTCACAAACACCCATGTGGTGGCGTAGCCATGATCTTGCAGTGAAAAGACAGAAACCTGACGTGTGTGCCACCCTCTTTTTAAAGGGGAACATTATCACAATTTCAAAAGGGTTAAAAACAATAAAAACCAGTTCCCAGTGGCTTTTTGTATTTTTGGAATTTTTTTTCAAAATTTTACCGGTCTCGGAAGATCCCTAAAAAAAAAAAAAGCTTTAAAGTACCTTATTTTCGCTATTTGCGATGCGACTATCTATTTCCCTGTGACGTCATACAGTGCTGCCAATGTAAACAAACAATGGCGAATACCACAGCAAGATATAGCGACATTAGCTCGGATTCAGACTCGGATTTCAGCGATTTAAGCGATTCAACAGATTACGCATGTATTGAAACGGATGGTTGGAGTATGAAAGTATTGAAGAAGAAACTGAAGCTATTGAGCGAATAGCTATTGACGCTATTCATAGCCACAGCATGGCCGAATAGCTGCGTTAGCATCGCCGGTAAAATGTGCGGACCAAACGATCAGGACTTTCTCATCTTGTGACACTGGAGCAACTTAAATCCTTCGATTGGTAAGTGTTTGTTTCGCGTTAAATGTGGGTGGAGGGAAACGTAATATAGTTGCAAATGCATCTGCAGATTATCCATACATCTCTGTGTCATGTCTGTCATCGCCGGTAAATAGCATGTTAGCATCGATTAGCGTAGCATGTTAGCATCGATTAGCTGGCAGTCAACATCAACAAAACTCACCTTTGTGATTTTGTTGACTTTATCGTTGCAAATGCATTTGCAGGTTACCAATACATCTCTGTGCAATGTCTGTTTTAGCACCGCCGGTAAATAGCATGTTAGCATTGATTAGCGTAGCATGTTAGCATCGATTAGTTGGCAGTCACGCCGTGACCAAATATGTCTGATTAGCACATAAGTCAACATCAACAAAACTCACCTTTGTGATTTCGTTTACTTTATCGTTGCAAATGCATCTGCAGGTTATCCATACATCTCTGTGCCATGTCTGCTTTAGCACCGCTGGTAAATAGCATGTTAGCATCGATTAGCGTAGCATGTTAGCATCGAATAGCTGGCAGTCAACATCAACAAAACTCACCTTTGTGATTTCGTTGACTTTATCGTTGCAAATGCGTTTGCAGGTTATCCATACATCTCTGTGCCATGTCTGCTTTAGCACCGCCGGTAAATAGCATGTTCGCATCGATTAGCTGGCAGTCACGCCGCGACCAAGTTTGTCTGATTAGCACATAAGTCAACATCAACAAAACTCATCTTTGTGATTTCGTTGGCTTTATCGTTGCAAATGCATCTGCAGGTAATCCATACATCTCTGTGCCACGTCTGCTTTAGCACCGCCGGTAAATAGCATGTTAGCATCGATTTGCGGAGCATGTTAGCATCGATTAGCTGGCAGTCACGCCGCGACCAAATGTGTCTGATTAGCGTATAAGTCAACATCAACAAAACTCACCTTTGTGATTTCGTTGACTTTATAGTTGCAAATGCATCTGCAGGTTATCCATACATCTCTGTGCCATGTCTGTCATCGCCGGTAAAATGTGGAGACACTCCCGCACATTCAATGGGGGTCTGGCGGCAGACACTTTCGCATCTTCGGGCCAGTGGTGCAACTTGAATTCCTCCCTGTTAGTGTTGTTACACCCTCCGACAACACACCGACGAGGCATGATAGTCGAATAGTCGAAAAAAACGGAAAATAACAGAGCTGAGACCCAATGTTTACAATGTGTTGAAAATGAAAATGGCGGCTGTATTACCTCGGCGACGTCACATTCCGACGTCATCGCCTCCAGAGCGATAAACAGAAAGGCGTTTAATTCGCCAAAATTCACCCATTTAGAGTTCGGAAATCGGTTAAAAAAACATATGGTCTTTTTTCTGCACCATCAAGGTATATATTGACGCTTACATAGGTCTGGTGATAATGTTCCCCTTTAACCCTGTGGTGCGCCCTCCCAGCCTGCGCCTGCACGTTAACAGGCAGCTCTCATTACGACTGGAATGACTGGCATGTTTTTGCAGTTATGGCAACGCGTGTTTTGAGACACACAACAAGCTTGTTCTGTCGAAAACGGCATCGCCGCTTGAGATATTATTTGCTTCTCTTGTTTTGGATCCCTTCCACCTTCTGCACTTGCAGTTTGCCTTTTCAGCATCACGTTTTTTTTTTCCCCTCCCGCTCTGGCATTCCTTTGTCAGGGGCGACTGGAGAGACAATGAGGAAGATAAAGCTTTGTGCATCATGCAGACCCTAAATGTTTTTCTCTTTTGGGCTTTCCAAAGAAGACGTCAAGCTTAAAGTAGGAAGGAGGAACTTTGCTGGGTAGAGAAGTATAGCCAAAAGCAGGTTTCTCCCCTCCAAAGGCAAAACATAGTAACTCACTTCTAGCTGATTTTGAGAAAACAAAGGAAAACCAATCTATCTTGATAGATAGATAGTACTTTATTTATTCCGTCAGGAGAGTTCCTTCAGGAAAATTACAATTTTCAGCACAATCCCATTCAAGATCAGACAAACATTACAGGGAGACAGAACAGGATCGCTGACGGGTCTGCCGGCTTCCAGCGCCGCTTACAAAATAGATGACATACAGGTAAACAAGGGGGGTGGGGGGGTGGGGTGAAGAAAAAAAAATAGAAGATTAAAATAAAATTAAAAAATCGGTCTTAGCCTAGGCCCTGGAGTGGGGGTGCAGACTGAGGCCAAGGAAAAATAAAAAAAAATAAAAAAAACAACTCATAGCCATAGTACACATCCCTCTTCCATGTGTGTAAGAGGGAAACATCAAACATCAAAGAACACAGAGGACATTAAAGACATTAAAGCAGCAGATACAACCGGACACTTCTACATACAGCTATGAATAAAAAGTAAAATAAACATATCCACTGTGGTGATGCTGTCTTACAAAGATCTACAAAGTCATCAAACGTATAGATATTTTATAGATGTATAGATGTTTTCCTAAGCTTTCATTTTCCTGCCGATTGAGCCATGGATTGAATCTGCTCTCATGAACGTGTGCCCTTTCTCCAGATATTTTATCACAATCTCGGGTGGGCCCCATTCTGCGTTTGCACATTGGGCAAGAGCCGTGTACAGCGTCCAGTTTTTTATTTTGACCTCCACTGTTATCTGCCCAAAAGAGTATGCGAGGGGAAGAATCAAGAACAATACATTTAATGAAGGTGCTTGCAACGTCCTGGGCCAATCTTCCAAATATCCCCTCGTGCCATAATATCACATAATCAGGTTGACCGTCGGCCCCCATTCGTGCAAATGTCTCATTAAAGACAATAAGGCGACTGACAAAGAAGCTCCGATTGGTCCCTTGAGATACTAGGTTTTTCTGTTGTATCTACGCGGTTATGTGGTAGTTGCTAGGTCCTGCCATGCATGTAACAGCTTACTTACGGAACAAATTACAATATTGCATACACTAATGCAGGGGTCGGGAACCTTTTTGGCTGGAAGAGCCATACAAGCCAAATATTTTTAAAAGTATTTCCGTGAGAGCCACATAATATTTTTTTTTGGACTGATTACAACTAAATGTGTGCATTTTTAAGTAAGACCCACATTTTTAGAGAATAATAAGTGTCACAGTTAGTTGGTGATGAACCCCATGATGCAGAGACGGAGGCAGGCATAGAATATGAAGACATTATTTAATATAAATAATAGAACAAGAACAAACAAAAAGCATGCACGTGGGCGGAATAACAAAGTAAGGGAGCTAGCACTGGAAGCTAGAAAACAAAAAGGAACTTTAGCATGGAAGCTAGAGGATAGCATACAGAAAAACTGGAAATAACTAATGGCTAACAAGAACAGCTTACCGCTACGACGACCAGGACAAAATGTAGCACGGCAGGTAATAGCTGAAAAGAATCAGAGACACGACAAGAGCAACATATGGCAACGACAAGTCCGAATGACAATACAATGATCCAGCAACTGACACAAGACAAAGCAGGTACAAATAGGAGCAGGCTGATTGGCAACAGGTGTGGCCAGGTGCCAATCAGTCGCAGCTGAGGAGGAACACAACACTCAGGGAACAGGACAGGAAGCTGACAAAATAAGAGCACTGGACAGGAACTAAGGACAGGAAATACTAAACACACAGAGGAGACAGACAAATGCAGAGGGAAAAAAACTAAAACATAGACCTACTGTCAGGGGAAAGCCTGACAATAAGTCTCTTATTCTTTTTAATAACATTGTTATTCTGAAGCTAACCAACAATAAATAAAATACTTCTTACCATTAATGCGACTTCTTGAACAGGTGCGGCAGAAACCGGATGGAGGGATTAAAATGCATGAGGATTTTTTATATTTTGAACGTTATTTTTGACACTATGATTACCAGCGGAATTATTATATTATTTGCCGTGTTAAGCAATGTCAGCTAAGATTTATCTGAGAGCCAGGGGCAGTTATCAAAAGAGCCACATCTGGCTCTAGAGCAGGGGTCGGGAACCTTTTTGACTGAAAGAGCCAAGAAGCCAAATATTTTAGAATGTATTTACTTAAGAGCCATGTAATATTTTTTTAACACTGAACCCAACGAAACGCGTGCATTTTTAAGTAAGATCAACATTTTTAGAGTATAATAGGTCTCTTATTATTTGTAATAACATTGTTATTCTGAAGCTAAATGTGGAGGGGGCATGGCCTGCGGGCCTGCAGCGAAGTGGGGTGTTGCCAGGATCGGCCTTGAAATCAGCGACAGGTGTGTAGATGGCCCACCTGGGCCTTGTTATCTAATCATCTGTCGCTCTGTTATAAGTAGCAGCCAGGAGGAGGGATGGGGTTGGGGCTGGGGCTGGAGCCAGAGCGCGAGCGAGAACGAAAGAGAAAAAGACAATTGCTGGAAAGCAACTGATAGACTAATTGAAAAATAAAACAATATTGTAAGCCTGAAATAGGCTCTCATGTCGGTGCTTGGTGGTCTGAAGAACCCTCAGGAGGGCAAGCCCGACACTAACCAATAATAAATAAATAACTTCTTACTTTTAACGCAACCTCTTGAACAGGTGCGGTAGATAACGGATGGAAGGATTAAAAATGCATGAGAATGTTTTATATTTGAACGTTATTTTTAACACTGTGATTACAAGGGGAATTATTCATTACTTATCGTGTTAAGCAATGTCAGCTCAGATTTATCCGAGAGCCAGATGCAGTCATCAAAAGAGCCACATCTGCCTCTAGAGCCATAGGTTCCTACCCCTGCACTAATGTAAAGCATATCATCCTAGGAACTGCAAAATTATTATCAGCTCAGTTTTGACCAAAATTGAGTTACTGGGTTTTGCCTTTGGACGGGAGTTGTGCAGGTGCACCAAACAGCCGTGTCCGTCTGCCACGGAATCAAAGCAGAAAACACTCAGATGTACTTTTTGAAATCCTCCGAGCAGGTGATTAACACCTGCCAAATTGTTGCTTTGCACGGCCTCTGATAAATGCATCTTATCCCCTCTCTTGTCTCCTGGCTCACCAGTCTTTCCTCCCTCCTTCCCGCCTTCCACTCTGCTCTCACCAAATTACCCAGCTGTCTTTGCCGGGGCGACAGGCAGCCGTTAATTAGCCAATCTCACGCTCCGTTAGCCGACCGCAGAGACAGAACGAGGTAGCGAAAGAATAGGTGGCGACGTGGAGAAAGAGAGCGAGTGAAAAGGGGGGAAAGTGGTGGCTGCTAAACAGCCTGTTAAAGTGAGCAAGAGTGGTGGCGAGTGAATAGTGAGGCCAGTGAGCGCAGGAAGAGGAGGCTTGAGAACGCTGTGCAAAGTTTAGCCAATTGGGAGAGAGGGCTTGTTGAGAGCAGGGGAAGGAAAAAGAGGCACTCGGTTGAATGTCAGTGGAAATGCTGAGAAGTCTCAAACATCAATAAATGAGTTGATTTTCAGTAGACCCATAATAAAAGAACCAAACTTCATGTTTTTTGGTGGCCAACACATATGTGCTCCAATCACTCTATCACACAAAAAATAAAAGTTGTAGAAATTATTGTAAACTTAAAAAAGCCATGACATTGTTTTTTTTTGTTTGTTTTTATTTATCTCATTCATTGATGTGCATTTACAACGATACATAATTATATCACAACTATACAATTTAAATTCACACAATTCCTGAGAAGGAGCAGGATGAAGAAAATCTTATAATTTCCTGCCCCCTTTGACATAATACATCATCTTACTTCATGAATATCATTTAAGCCGACACATACATCCAAATGTAATGAAACAATCAAAAACAAAAAAACACAAGAAAAACACAATAAGTGCAAAACTTCATAAAGTATAAACCAAACCAAGAAAATAATAGTAATAATATACACCTCACGGAATGATACAGAGCAAATACAAAACCAGACAAAAAATAAGTGAAATAATAAATAAAAAACTAAATGTAAACACTTATGGCTGTCCATATGATCTTATTGTTCTATCTTTATATATTTTTTTCAATTGGAATATATTTTTACAGTTTTTTATCTTGTTGTAAAGAGAATTCCACAATTTTACCCCCACCACTGATGTACACATTGGTTTTAAAGTTGTCCTTGAATATTGTTGTTTGAAATGACCTTTTCTTCTATGCTCTGTATTCTCAGAAGTGATGACAAACATGTTTTGTAAATTTGCTGGTAATGTTTTTACTTCTAGCCTTAAACATGACACACAATGTCAATCAATCAATCAATGTTTATTTATATTGCCCTAAATCACTAGTGTCTCAAAGGGGCTGCACAAACCTCGGTAGGGCCCACATAAGGGCAAGGAAAAACTCACCCCAGTGGGACGTCGACCATGATGACTATGAGAAACCTTGGAGAGGACCGTAAGCAATGGATGTCGAGTGGATCTAACATCCCATCCATCCATTTCCTACCGCTTATTCCCTTTTTTGGGGTTGCGGGGGGCGCTGGCGCCTATCTCAGCTACAATTGGGCGGAAGGCGGGGTACACCGTGGACAAGTTGCCACCTCATCGCAGGGCCAACACAGATAGACATGATATTGTGAAAGTGCAATCCATAGTGGATCTAACGGAACCCTGGGAATCAAGTCCAAAGTGGATCCAATATAGTAGCGAGAGTCCCGTCCAAAGTGGAGCCATATAAGATTAAAAGACACAATTATATATTTTTAAAAAATCCAAATTATGTGATTAAAAAAAGTCCTAATTATGAGATAAATCCAAGTTGTGAGGTAAGAAAGTCCATCCATCCATTTCCTACCGCTTATTTCCTTTGGGGTCACATTGTAGTAAAGCTACAATGTCTGTAGCTTTACTAGCTCCTGTAGTTTCAAGAAACCAGAGTTAATAAATAATATGTTAGTCTGTTCTAAGTAATCTACTTTATGAATAATCCTTTTAGCTCTTTTCTGTAATTGATACAAAGCCTTTATGTTACTCTTATAAGTGTTCCCCCACACTTCCACACTGTTCTTTACAAGTGTATGTAAACTTTTGACCGTGACTGTATATCCGACAGAAGAATTGATATGGAAGCAATAAAAAGTACAACATGGCTGACGGGGTGGAAACACAGTCGAAGGGGGAGCGGTCAAATATTAAAGGCCTACTGAAATGAGATTTTCTTATTTAAACGGGGATAGCAGGTCCATTCTATGTGTCATACTTGATCATTTCGCGATATTGCCATTTTTTTGCTGAAAGGATTTAGTAGAGAACATCGACGATAAAGTTCGCTAATAAAAAAGCCTTGCCTTTACCGGAAGTAGCAGATATTTGGTTGCGGCGTGACTGCCAGCTAATCGATGCTAACATGCTATGCTAATCGATGCTAGCATGCTATTTACCGGCGGTGCTAAAGCAGACATGGCACAGAGATGTATGGATAACCTGCAGATGCATTTGCAACTATATTAGGTTTCCCTCCACCCACATTTAATGCGAAACAAACACTTACCAATCGACGGATTTAAGTTGCTCCACTGTCACTAAATGAGAAAGTCCTGATCGTTTGGTCCGCACATTTTACCGGCGATGCTAACGCAGCTATATGGCCATGCTATGGCTATGAATAGCGTCAATAGCTATTCGCTCAATAGCTTCAGTTTCTTCTTCAATACTTTCATACTCCAACCATCCGTTTCAATACATGCGTAATCTGTTGAATCGCTTAAACCGCTGAAATCCGAGTCTGAATCTGAGCTAGGAAAATGAACAGTAGTTTCGCAAATAGCGAAAATCAAGCACTTTAAAGCTTTTTTTTAGGGATATTCCGGGACTGGTAAAATTTTGAAAAAAAATTCAAAAAATCTAACAAGCCACTGGGAACTGTTTTTTTTATTTTTTTTACCCTTTTGAAATCGTGATAATGTTCCCCTTTAAAGGCCTACTGAAACCCACTACTACCGACCACACAGTCTGATAGTTTATACATCAATGATGAAATATTAACATTGCAACACATGCCAATACGGCCTTTTTAGTTTACTAAATTGCAATTTTAAATTTCCAGCGAGGTATCCTGTTGAAAACGTTGCAAAATGATGACTCTTATGTTGACGCGTGCTTGTGACGTTATTGGTTGGAGCGAACATTTCAGCCCAGCACCACACACGGCTAAAAGTCGTCTCTTTTCATCGCATAATTGCACAGTATTTTGGACATCTGTGTTGCTGAATCTTTTGCAATTTGTTCAATTAATAATGGAGACCTCAAATAAGAATGCTGTTGGTGGAAGGCGGTGTATTGCAGCTGCCTTTAGCAACACAAACACAGCCGGTGTTTCTTTGTTTATATTCCCGAAAATTAAGCTTTACTATGGAACAGAGCGGTCAAGCGAACATGGTTCCCGACCACTTGTCAACCGGCAGGTTTTGGTGAGCAAATTGTGGTAATAAGTCTGCTCTTACCGGAGACATGAGCGGAGTTTGCGTCCTCCTGCAGCTGCGTGGCTTCCCTCAGAGACACTGGCGGTCACCACACCCGTGGCCACACCCCTCCTACTTTCAGGTACCATATAATCTCACTAAAACACTAGTAATACAATAAGCAGATAAGGGATTTTCCAGAATTATCGTAGTAAATGTGTCTAATACCATCTGAATCGTCTTTTTTTTTTTTTTTCCTTCACTCTCACTATCCTCATCCACGAAACTTTCATCCGCGCTCAAATTAATGGGGATTTCCGTCGCTTTCTCGGTCCGAATCGCTCTCGCTGCTGGTTTGCCATGATTGTAAATAATGTGAGGATGTGAGGAGCTCTACAACCAGTGACGTCACGCGCACATCGTCTGCTGCTTCCGGTACATGCAAGACTTTTTTATTAGCGACCAAAAGTTGCGAATTTTATTGTCGATGTTCTCTACTAAATCCTTTCAGCAAAAATATGGCAATATCGCGAAATGATCAAGTATGACACATAGAATGGACCTGCTATCCACATTTAAATAAGAAAATCTCATTTCAGTAGGCCTTTAAAAACCAATTATAAATTTTTTTTTTAAATAACTAAAAGTTTACCTTTTTTTATATTTGCATAGTATGTATATATAAATATTTTTGTAAATAAAAATGTTTATACATCTAGAAAGGGTGGTCCTAAAGAGGTGGGCATTTTACGGAGGTCTCAAGAAGGTAAGAAATATAAGTGTGTGTGTGTGTGTGTGTGTGTGTGCGTGTGTGCGTGTGTGCGTGTGTGTGTGTGTGTGCGTGTGTGCGTGTGTGCGTGTGTGCGTGTGTGTGTGTGTGTGTGTGTGTGTGTGTGTGTGCGCGCGTGCGTGCGAAAAAAAATCTCATTTCAGTAGGCTTTTTAATCATACTGTTTTTTTCGTTTTTTTCCTCAGTAATAGGAGCCAAATAAAAAATATGTGGTGATTACATAAGAAATAGATTTATTGACCGTGTGTGGCAGTTTAAAATTGTGCCACTTCTTTTGACGTTAAATCATCAGTGTTCTTCTCACCTGACCATATCTGTTTTAAATGTGCTTGGACAGCAAAACGCCTCATTGACTTTGATGCACAGCATGTGCCACTTTTTTCCATCCATGCTGGGATAAACCACTTTCCCATGCGCTGAGGTGGGAAGAGGATCTTCTGATACAAGTTTTATGCGCCTAAGTCGGTGTCATTTATTTATTTGTTGTCAGGAAAATCGTTTGTAATATTCAGCAACCCGCGGATGACTTGATTCAAAACTTTTGGGGTGAGGTTTTGACGAGAACAGGGGTTTTCATTGAGGGCCACAATGCAGTTTTGGCTGCTTTCATAGGGCCGCATGTTAAAGTGGATATAAAATAATTATAATATGTAATAGCGTCATTATGTTATTGCACAATTCCCTATGGAGCTCAATTTTTTACATACAAATTGATGGATAACGCACTTGCTATTGAAAGTGAGGGGGACAAGCATACAAAAATGTTAGGAAAATATGTTAATACTACAGAGGTATTGCAACTTCTTCCAACAAGGGCTGCATAATAAAAAGTCAAAGTATGTTGATATTAAGGTTGTACGGTATAGCGGTATTAGTAGGGGTGTAACGGTACACAAAAATTTCGGTTCGGTACGTACCTCTGTTCAGAAGTCACGGTTCGGTTCATTTTCGGTACAGTAATAAAACTACAAAATATAATTTTTTTGGTTATTTTTTCTAAATTACATTTAGCCTTTAAGCTTTTTTATTTCACTTTTGTTTTTGTTTTTGTTTATTTTTGTAGTATTTTTAGCCTTTAAAACATTAGCTATGGGCCGCAAATGGCTTCCGGGTCACACTTTTGACACCCCAGCTATAGATAATAAAAAATTTAACCTGATAAATCGGTTCATTTTCGGTACAGTAAGAAAAGAACAAAATATAAATTTTTTGGTTATTTATTTACCAAATTTGCAAAATCTTCCACCAAAAATATTTTTCTTAGTGGAATATTTGATGTGAAGTAATGGGAACCTTGGGTCAGTCAATAATTCATAATAACATTGATTTTGATTCAATATTATGTTTTGAGCAATGACAGTTTGAAAGAAAAAAAAAACAGCTTTGTTTTATTAGTCAACATTGCAACTTTTTCCTAAATTATATTTAGCCTTTAAGCTTTTTTATTTCACTTTTGTTTATGTTTTTGTTTATTTTAGTAGTATTTTTAGCCTTTAAAACATTAGCTATGGGCCGCAAATGGCTTCCGGGTCACACTTTTGACACCCCAGCTATAGATAATAAAAAATTTAACCTGATAAATCGGTTCATTTTCGTTACAGTAAGAAAACAACAAAATAGAAATTTTTGGGTTATTTATTTACAAAATTTGCAAAATCTTCCACCAAAAATGTTTTTCTTAATGGAATATTTGATGTGAAGTAATGGGAACCTTGGATGTGTCAATAATTCATAATAACATTGATTTTGATTCAATATTATGTTTTGAGCAAAGACGGTTTGTAAGAAAAAAAAACAGCTTTGTTTTTATTCGTCAACATTGCAACTTTTTCTAAATTACATTTAGCCTGTAAGCTTTTTTATTTCACTTTTGTTTATGTTTTTGTTTATTTTAGTAGTATTTTTGGCCTTTAAAACATTCGCTATGGGCCGCAAATGGCTTCCGGGTCACACTTTTGACACCCCTGCTATGGATAATAAAAAATTTAATCTGATAAATCGGTTCATTTTCATTACAGTAAGAAAACAACAAAATAGAAATTTTTGGGTTATTTATTTACCAAATTTGCAAAATCTTCCACCAAAAATATTTTTCTTAATGGAATATTTGATGTGAAGTAATGGGAACCTTGGATGTGTCAATAATTCATAATAACATTGATTTTGATTCAATATTATGTTTTGAGCAATGACAGTTTGAAAGAAAAAAAAACAGCTTTGTTTTATTAGTCAACATTGCAACTTTATTTAAATTACATTTAGCCTTTAAGCTTTTTTATTTCACTTTTGTTTATGTTTTTGATAATTTTAGTAGTATTTTTGGCCTTTAAAACATTAGCTGTGGGCCGCAAATGGCTTCCGGGTCACACTTTTGACACCCCTGCTATAGATAATAAAAAATTAAATCTGATAAATTGGTTCATTTTCGTTACAGTGAGAAAACAACAAAATGGAAATTTTTTAAGTTATTTATTTACCAAATTTGCAAAATCTTCCACCAAAAATATTTTTCTTAGTGGAATATTTGATGTGAAGTAATGGGAACCTTGGGTCGGTCAATAATTCATAATAACATTGATTTTGATTCAATATTATGTTTTGAGCAATGACAGTTTGAAAGAAAAAAAAAAAGCTTTGTTTTATTAGTCAACGTTGCAACTTTTTCCAAATTACATTTAGCCTTTAAGCTTTTTTATTTCACTTTTGTTTATGTTTTTGTTTGTTTTAGTAGTATTTTTAGCCTTTAAAACATTAGCTGTGGGCCGCAAATGGCTTCCGGGTCACACTTTTGACACCCCTGCTATAGATGATAAAAAATTTAATCTGATAAATCGGTTCATTTTCGGTACAGTAAGAAAACATCCATCCATCCATCCATTTTCTGCCGCTTATTCCCTTTTGGGGTCGCGGGGGGCGCTGGCGCCTATCTCAGCTACAATCGGGCGGAAGGCAGGGTACACCCTGGACAAGTCGCCACCTCATCGCAGGGCCAGTAAGAAAACAACAAAATATAAATTTTTGGGTTATTTATTTACAAAATTTGCAAAATCTTCCACCAAAAATGTTTTTCTTAATGGAATATTTGATGTGAAGTAATGGGAACCTTGGATATGTCAATAATTCATAATAACATTGATTTTGATTCAATATTATGTTTTGCGCAAAGACTGTTTGAAAGAAAAAAAAACAACTTTGTTTTATTAGTCAACATTGCAACTTTTTCTAAATTACATTTAGCCTTTAAGCTTTTTTATTTCACTTTTGTTTATGTTTGTGTTTGTTTTAGTAGTATTTTAGCCTTTAAAACATTAGCTATGGGCCGCAAATGGCTTCCGGGTCACACTTTTGACACCCCTGCTATAGATAATAAAAAATTAAATCTGATAAATCTATGTATAAAAAGCAGATCCCGGCGACACATGCACGTTTATCATAACTCTCTCGTTCTCTCTGTCTCTGCCCCTCCCTCACGAATGCTGCTGCTGCACAATTTGTTTTGTTTTTAACCCCTTCTTAACCCTGAACGTACATTGAAAATACACGCAACCCTAGTTTAAAATACCGGACATTTGAGGCATTTAAGAAACCCCACCCGGACAGCCCCGCAAAAGAGGACATATCCGGTGAAAAGAGGAGGTATGGTCAGTCTATCGTAGCCCGGTTGCTGCTAGCATGCCGTGTGTTGTGCCTCGGTGTGCATCGTTTACACAACATGCGGTACGCTACTTAATATGTCCGTGTGGAAACTCGTTCGGTACACCTCCGAACCGAACCGAAATACAAATACACGTACCGTTACACCCCTAGGTATTAGTATTGTATCGCGATACTAATTAATCATTTTCGGTACTATACCGCCTCTGAAACGTTCCGGTTCCAAAAAGGTTCCCGACCCCTGCCCTAACCCTTATATGTTCCCCTAGTGTCCAAATAACTCTAAATTAAGTCTTTGTTATTTAGAATATGTTCCCCATACCAAAGTGTTCCCCATATTTTTGCTTTTTTTGTTGTTTTGTTTATTATTTTACTATTATTGTTTTTGTCCAACAATATACCTTTGCATGTTAAGATTGTTGTCAAGTTTAAAAGACATGCAATTGTATTAATTGAATGCAATTTTTCTGTCAAAATTGAAATAAGGAATACATTTAGTAAGAAAAGATAAGGTGTTTTATCGGCGCACTTTACTTCCAGGCTTTTGCGGGCTGCATAAAATCAATGCGGCGGCCCAAAACTGGCCCCCGGGCCTTGAGTTTGACACCTGTGGACTAGAATGTCTGATGGTACTGGTAAAATAAGAGCAAACGGTGGGAAATAGAGTGGGAGGCTGAGAGGGAAAAGTGCATTTTGCTGGTAAGACTAATTGAATATGCGGAGCAGATCGTCCTCAATGGCAGAAGAGGGCAATGATTTTCACTCCATTAGTCTTACAGTTAAACAAAGCAATACCGCTTTACTTTAAGGGAAATGAAACCTTTTTTTTTTTTTTTTGCATGTCAAAATATCAAATACGACTCCTATCTATTTGTTGAAAATGGAGGAGAAACAGGCCGGATGCCAAGCAGACCAAAGCAAGATTTCAGCTCATTTACTGGAGGCTTTTTTTTTTTTTTTTTCAGTGTGCGGCAGTAATGAGGGAAGCTTTGCTCCCCGCCAGCTTTGTTTCTGAGAGGCTAAATAGTGTTTTTATCTTTTGTTGGGATTCCACTCTACCAGCGCCGCCCTGCTTTATGGAGCGGAGAACGCGCAGCCATTTTCATTATAAGCGCTGGTGGTAATTGTCGGTCTTTTGCGTGTCTGTGTTTGAATTTCAGGCAGTTTGGAGCCTTGGATTCCTCTCGAGGGATTAATCCAGAGAAATCCAATCAGGCTGTTTTCATTTCCGCAGACAGCCATTTTAGTTTTATGAGCTCAGACGAGAGCCAGATAGTCAGTTCGAGGCTCACTGTAGTTCTAACTATGCCATTGCAACGCCCCTCCTTCTCTGTTTAATGAAGCAACCAGGCCACCTTAAACCGTGTAATGAAGCCTCCATGGTAGAAGTTCTGCAGTAACCATTGGATCTTCCTCCATTGCCGCACCTGAAATCTGGCAGTGTACAGCATCACCAGACACTTGCTCCTCTAGGAAAAAGAACAATATAAGAGGTTGGTCAGCTTCTACATCTTTGGGGAGACTTTTATACGACCCATTTATCCAGGAGATCATTGATGAGCTGAGAAGTTACGACACAATTGTTTTAGTTCTTCTAGAACAGAGGTCGCCAACCCAAATCACGAGAATATTAGACAGCCGCATCAAAAATAAATGCATTATGACACCAGTGCAGGCATTTTGATTTTTCTGAATATACAGTGGGGCACAAAAGTATTTAGTCAGCCACCGATTGTGCAAGTTCTCCCACTTAAAATGATGACAGCGGTCTGTAATTTTCATCATAGGTACACTTCAACTGTGAGAGACAGAATATGAAAAACAAATCCAGGAATTCACATTGTAGGAATTTTAAAGAATTTGTTTGTAAATTATGGTGGAAAATAAGTATTTGGTCAACAATTCAAACCTCTCACTGATGGAAGGAGGTTTTGGTTCAAAATCTCACAATACATGGCCCCATTCATTCTTTCCTTAACACGGATCAATCGTCCTGTCCCCTTAGCAGAAAAACAGCCCCAAAGCATGATGTTTCCACCCCCATGCTTCACAGTAGGTATGGTGTTCTTGGGATGCAACTCAGTATTCTTCCTCCTCCAAACACGATGAGTTGAGTTTATACCAAAATGGATAAATGGATGATACAGCAGAGGATTGGGAGAATGTCATGTGGTCAGATGAAACCAAAATAGAACTTTTTGGTATAAACTCAACTCGTCGTGTTTGGAGGAAGAAGAATACTGAGTTGCATCCCAAGAACATCATACCTACTGTGAAGCATGGGGGTGGAAACATCATGTTTTGGGGCTGTTTTTCTGCTAAGGGGACAGGACGATTGATCCGTGTTAAGGAAAGAATGAATGGGGCCATGTATCGTGATATTTTGAGCCAAAACCTCCTTCCATCAGTGAGAGCTTTGAATGGTTGACCAAATACTTATTTTCCACCATAATTTACAAATAATTTCTTTAAAATTCCTACAATGTGAATTCCTGGATTTTTCTTTCCACATTCTGTCTCTCACAGTTGAAGTGTACCTATGTTGAAAATTACAGACCTCTGTCCTCATTTTAAGTGGGAGAACTTGCACAATCAGTGGCTGACTAAATACGTTTTTGCCCCACTGTATTTGTAAGCTTTAGTGCTCTTCGAGGTAGGGCTAGGCAATATGGCCTTTTATTAATATCTCGATATTTTTATGCTATACACAATATATATTTCGATATTTTGCCTTAGCCTTGAATTAAAACTTGTTGCATGTAATCAATCAATTAATGTTTATTTATATAGCCCTAGATCACAAGTGTCTCAATGGGCTGCACAAGCCACAACGACATCCGCGGGTACAGAGCCCACATAAGGGCAAGGAAAAACTCACCCTAGTTGGACATCGGTGACAATGACTATGAAAAACCTTGGAGAGGACCGCATATGTGGACAACCAGTTGAAGTGTACCTATGATGAAAATTACAGACCTCTGTCATCATTTTAAGTGGGAGAACTTGCACAATTGGTGGCTGACTAAATACTTTTTTGCCCCACTGTATATTCAGAAAAATCAAAATGCCTGCACTGGTGTCATAATGCATTTATTTTTGATGCGGCTGGAATTTGGAGGATTACTCCAAATTCTTCAAGAATACCTAAAGTCATCAACCCGGAGGTTGGGCCTTGCCCGCAGTTGGGTGTTCTTACAGGACAATGACCCCAAACATAGGTCAAAAGTGGTAAAGGAATGGCAAAATCAGGCTAGAAATAAGGCTTTAGAATGGCCTTCCCAAAATCCTGACTTAAAAGCGTGGACAATGCTGAAGAAACAAGTCCATGTCAGAAAACCAACAAATTTAGCTGAACTGCTCCAGTTTTGTCAAGTGTAGTAGTCACATTTTTAGTAGCCACGTAATAAATTCATAAAAGAACCAAAGTTCATGAATGTTTTTGTGACCAACAAGTATGCGCTCCAATCACTGTCACAATGGGGGGGTCGCAGCTTGCTGCGGGGTCGTTGGCATGCAGGTAAAAACATGATTTAATCTTTAACTCAGAAAAGTACAAACAAAAGGCGCGCACAAGGCGGAGGCAAAAACAACTTAAAACATGAACTAAACGACGCACTAAACTGTGGTTTGAATAACAAAGAAAACTTACGTGGCAAGTCAAGAGTGGCATGAGTCAAGCATGAAAAATGAGCATGAAAAATCAATGACGCTGGCAAAGACGAGCTTAAATACTGCCTCTGATTTGTGCTTGGGAAGCAGGTGAGCGGTCGAGCACTAATCAGAGACTGGTGAACACAATGAGTAACTTAGGTGACAAAATAAACAAGGAAGTGCAAACAGGAACTAATGTAGTCGTCATGGAAATTAAAACAAACGAGGGTGCACAAAAACAGGAACTAATGTAGTCCATAACTAGCCGAAAATACAAAAACATTATCCGGACCACGGATCATGACAATCACTCTATCACAAAATTATAAATGATTGGAAACTCAAGACAGCCATGACATTATGTTCTTCACGACTTTATATACATATGTATATATATATGTATGTGAATGTATATGTATGTATATATTTGTGTATATGTATGTATATATTTGTATATATGTATGTATATATGTGTATATATTTATGTGTATATATGTATGTATGTATGTATATATGTATGTGTATATGTGTATGTATGTATATATGTATGTGTATATGTATGTATATGTATATATGTGTATACATACATATATATATATATATATATATATATGAATACATATATATATACATATATGTATACATATGTGTGTATATATGTATATATACATATATACATATATGTATATATATATGTATACATATATATATATGTATATATATACATATATATATATTTATATATATATGTACACGCACATATCTATTTAATTTTACTGGATTTATTAATTACTAAAGAATTTGTTTCTCATGTATTCAGAGTACTCCGAAACATGCATCTCTTTAAATTCAGGTTTAGTCAAGTAAAAGAAAAATCCATCCTTCCATCCATTTTCTACCGCTTGTCCCTTTTTTGGGTCGCGGAGGGTGCCTGGAGCCTATCTCAGCTGCATTCGGGCGTATGGCGGGGTACACTCTGGACAGGTCGCCTCCTCATCGATTGTATCACACAAATAAAAGTTGGTGAAAGCAATTGGGTCGACCGACTGTCAACAGGGTTTTCCTTATTTATTTTTCAGATGAGTTTTACAGCTCTGTATCCACCCTCATATCCTCAAGCACTCTTTCTACATGCTCATTTTTAGTCCCCGCCGCTCTCAGAAACAAAGAAAGTAATGGATTGGGGAGGGGCAGGGGGAGGTGGGAGTGGACTGTAAGAAAGCCCAAGTCATCTAAAAATAGCTCCATTCCTCGAGCATTGGTGCCGTTACCAAAAACAAGCGAGCTGACTTCACATGCAAGTCCTGTGGAATTATGCAAAATGGTGTCTTTGATCACTAACAGAAAGCTGGGTAACAGCTTATTATCGGAACATCAAAGAAACGCGTGTATTTGATTTAGTGAATCGCACAGTTATATGAAAGATAGATTTTTATAGGAGTACAACTTAACAAATCAAAGCAGAAAATATGTATGTTTACATTAAATCAATTGGAAATTTATATTATTATTAGTAGAAATTAAATCAAATGTAAGTACCGGGCTGTAAAGTGCAACGGTATTCAAGCCGCACCCACCAAATTTTTGAAGACATAAATATATATTTTTTATATATATTAGCTGCACCGGACCTTAAGCTGCAGATAAACACCGGTGCGAAAGATTTTGTAAATGTTTGACATACCCTAATTGTTTCCAAACGGTGCCTGTCACACAGGCAGTAAAACGTGTGATCAAACAAAACAGAAGTAATCGTCATGGACCTACTAGCTACTGAAGCTAGCTATCCAATCAGCTAAACCAGCGTTTCTCAAAGTGTGGGGCGGGCCCCACTGGTGGGGAATAGAGACATGGACAGGTGGGGCGCGAGGAACGGGAGGAAATTTCACTTAAATATATATATATTTTTTATTGTATTCTTAGATTTTTTTTTTTACTATGCTTTCATTTTTCTATACACACTCTAAATTACTTTGTGATTCTGTCTGTGAAATCCGTTCTATAAATAAATGAAAATTACTTATTTTTCCTATAGGCTTTAAATTTTTAGGTAGGAGCGAAAGTTTGACAGACATAGCAACAGTAACTAATGGGGGCGGGCTAAACGGAACAATCTTTCACGCGGATGGGTAGCAGGCTAATGTGTGGACCCACCAATTACACAAAATTGATACATTTGTGACTCGCACCTCAAAGGTCGTCGAGCCAGAGCCATCGCCTGCAGAGAAACAAAAATCTGATGGGCTTAATCAACCAAAAAGCCAACCGGAAAAATATGATGAAGGGTATCTTGCTCTTGGATTCACGGCAACGGTGGTGGGGGCAGAGGAGAGACCCCTGTGTGTTCTGTGTCTAAAACCGCTTGCAGCAGACAGCATGAGACCCAACAAATTAAAGATACACCTCGAGACCACACACCCCAATCACGTCAATAAGCCACTTGATTTCTTTCAAAGAAAACTGGCAGAGTAGTTATTTTATTTATTATTGAACTTGATGCAAGTTATACCACAGCTGCATAGTTATTTTATTTATTATTGAACTTGATGTTATTTTATGTTATTGAGTTTGAATGTATACAATTTGAATGTTACTAGATGTTCAATAAATTTAAAAATGTTAAGCTTGGCATTAGCATTCTGTTGGGGCGATGGGGGCAGGTGGGGCTTGAACACTCCCCCTTGTCCAAAGTGGGGAAAGACAAAAAAAGTTTGAGAATAACTGAGCTAAACGGACTCAATAAAGCCACAGTGACGTTTTAGGTGGATTTACAAAACTGAAGCAAAACAAAAAGAATGTAATTGTAAGTTTTTAATATTAACACAGACAACTGTAAGCATGCTAGCATATTCGCTAATGCTAACAATGACAGCTTGATTACATTACGATAGCACTTAAACATATGCATGGAAACGCTACTACAGACATCACACATGGGACGGTTTAGGAGGTATGAATTGTTTTAGTTGTATTGTAAAACTTTACAAACGTTGCTTGGAGTGATGAAGGAAGAAATGCTTTAGATCAGGGGTGACCAACGCGGTGCCCGCGGGCACCAGGTAGCCGGTAAGGACCAGATGAGTAGCCCGCTGGCCTGTTCTAAAAATAGCTCAAATAGCAGCACTTACCAGTGAGCTGCCTCTATTTTTTAAATTGTATTTATTTACTAGCAAGCTGATCTCGCTTTGCTCGATATTTTTCATTCTAATTTTCCATGGGATATGCCATATACGTGCTACTGATTAGCATTAGCCATTTTAAATGCCGATTCCCACACCTCCTAATTTAGTCATCAAAATCACAGCTAAAATACACGTTCAAATCAAACAACTGGTGTGTAATTAGTACAATATTTATTAGTATAAACACTTTAAAGGCCTACTGAAACCCACTACTACCGACCACGCAGTCTGATAGTTTATATATCAATGATGAAATATTAACATTGCAACACATGCCAATACGGCCTTTTTAGTTTACTAAATTGCAATTTTACATTTCCCGGGAGTTTCTTGTTTAATACGTCGCGGAATGATGACGCGTGCGCGTGACGTCACAGACTGTCAGGAAATATTAGCCTAGCACCATTTGCGGCTAAAAGTCGTCTCTTTTCATCGCGCAATTAAACAGTATTTTGAACATCTGTGTTGCTGAATCACTTGCGATTTGTTCAATTAATAATGGAGAAGTCAAAGTAAAAAGATGGAGTTGGGAAGCTTTAGCCTTTAGCCACACAAACACACGGTGATTCCTTGTTTAAAATTCCCGGAGGTGAAGCTTTACTATGGATCAGAGCGGTCAAGCGAACATGGATCCCGACTACTTGTCGACCGGCAGGTTTCGGTGAGAAAATTGTGGTAAAAAGTCGCCTCTTACCGGAGATCTGGGGAGTTTGCACCGTCCTTGTATCTGCCGTCGACTTCCCTCGGACACAGGCCTCAAGACACCCGTGGACACACCCCTCCGACTATCAGGTACTATTTAATCTCACTAGCAACACAATAGAAAGATAAAGGATTTCCCAGAATTTTCCTAGTAAATGTGTCTAAAAACATCTGAATGCAATCGCCTTTTTTTTTTTTTTTTACTTTATTTATTTTTTTATTTTTTTTTCTAGTCCTTTGCTATCAATATCATCATCCACAAATCTTTCATCCTCGCTCAAATTAATGGGGAAATTGTCGTTTTCTCGGTCCGAATAGCTCTTGCTGCTGGAGGCTCCCAAATAAAACAATGTGAGGACGTGAAGAGCCCTCACACTTGTGACGTCACTGTCTGCGACTTCCGGTAAAGGCAAGGCTTTTTTATCAGCACCAAAAGTTGCAAACTTTATCGTCGATGTTCTCTACTAAATCCTTTCAGCAAAAATATGGCAATATCGCGAAATGATCAAGTATGACACATAGAATGGACCTGCTATTCCCGTTTAAATAAGAAAATCTCATTTCAGTCGGCCTTTAAAGGGGAACATTATCACCAGACCTATGTAAGCGTCAATATTTACCTTGATGTTGCAGAAAAAAGACCATATGTTTTTTTGAACAGATTTCCGAACTCTAAAAGGGTGAATTTGGCGAATGAAACGCCTTTCAATTGTTCGCTGTCGGAGCGATGACCTTTCACCCGTGACGTCACCACAGGACGCAATCCGCCATTTTCGTAAACACATTACACACACCAAGTCAAATCACCTCTGTTATTTTCCGTTTTTTCAACTGTTTTCCGTACCTTGGAGACATCATGTCTCTTCGGTGTGTTGTCGGAGGGTGTAACAACTCGAACAGAGACGGATTTAAGTTGACTTACGTGGAGTGTGCTAATCAGACATATCAATGGTCACGGCATGATAATCAATGCTAACATGCTATTTAGGCTAGCTGTATGTAAATATTGCATCATTATGCCTCATTTGGAGCTATATTTGCATCCAGCCTTTCCCTCCACCCACATTTAATGCCAAACAAACACTTACCAATCGACGGATTCAAGTTGCACCAGTGTCAAAAGATGCGAAAGTCCCTCGCACACTTTACCGATGATAGCGATGCTACGACAGAGATGGCAAGAATGTGTGGATATCCTGCGACACTCAAAGCAGATGCATTTACAACGATAAAGTCAACGAAATCACAAAGGTGAGTTTTGTTGATGTTATTGACTTATGTGCTAATCAGACATATTTGCTCACGGCATGACTGCCAGCTAATCGATGCTAACATGCTTATTTAGGCCAGCTGTATGTACATATTGCATCATTATGCCTTTCCCTCCACCCACATTTAATGCCAAAACAAACACGTACCAATCGTTGGTTAGAAGGCGATCGCCGAATTCATCCTTGCGCCGCTGAAATCCGAGTCTGAATCCGAACTACTATGCTATACCTTTCTGTGCTATCCGCCATCTTTGTTTGTGGTGATCTCACGCTGTGACGTCATAGGACAATGGACGGGTGTATATAACGATGGTTAAAATCAGGCACTTTAAAGCTGTTTTTAGGGATATTGCGTGATGGGTAAAATGTTAAAAAAAACTTTGAAAAATAAAATAAGCCACTGGGAACTGATTAAAGGGGAACATTATCACAATTTCAGAAGGGTTAAAACCAATAAAAATCAGTTCCCAGTGACTTATTTTATTTTTTGAAGTTTTTTTCAAAATTTTACACCTCCCGGAATATCCCTAAAAAAAGCTTTAAAGTTCTTGATTTTCGCTATTTGCGATGTGACTGTCCATTTCCCTGTGATGTCATACAGGGCTGCCAATACAAACAACATGGCGGTTACCACAGCAAGATATAGCGACATTAGCTCGGATTCAGACTCGGATTTCAGCAGCTTAAGCGATTCAACAGATTACGCACGTATTGAAACAGATGGTCGGAGTATGGAGGCAGATAGCAAAAACGAAATTGAAGAAGAAATTGAAGCTATTGAGCGACTAGCTATTGACGCTATTCGGCCATAGCATGGGTGTACCTAATGAAGTGGCCCATAGCATGGCTGCCTTATTAGCATCGCCGGTAAAATGTGCGGACCAAACGATCAGGACTTTCGCATCTTGTGACACTGGAGCAACTTAAATCTGTCAATTGGTAAGTGTTTGTTTCGCATTAAATATGGGTATCTAGTTTCAAATATACATACAGCTAGCGTAAATAGCATGTTAGCATCGATTAGCATAGCATGTTAGCATCGATTAGCTGGCAGTCATGCTGCGACCAAATATGTCTGATTAGCACATAAGTCAACAACATCAACAAAACTCACCTTTGTGATTTCGTTGACTTTATCGTTGCAAATGCATCTGCAGGTTATCCATACATCTCTGTGCCATGTCTGCCTTAGCATCGCCGGTAAAATGTGCAGACACTCCGGCAAATTCAATGGGGGTCTGGCGGAAGATTTCTTGCCTGTGGTGCAACTTGAATCCCTCCCTGTTAGTGTTGTTACACCCTCCGACAACACACCGACGAGGCATGATGTCTCCAAGGTTCCAAAAAATAGTCGAAAAAAACGGAAAATAACAGAGCTGAGACCCGGTGTTTGTAATGTGAAAATGAAAATGGCGGGTTTGTTACCTCGGTGACGTCACGTTCTGACGTCATCGCTAAAAGAGCGATAAACAGAAAGGCGTTTAATTTGCCAAAATTCACCCTTTTAGAGTTCGGTAATCGGTTAAAAAAATACATGGTCTTTTTTCTGCAACATCCAGGTATATATTGACGCTTACATAGGTTTGGTGATAATGTTCCCCTTTAAGGAGCGCGACAAAAAACAAGACTGGCACTTTCAAGATCACTTCCCGACTCCAGCGACACAATTAGGACAAACTGAAATGCATGCATGCTGGCAAATGTTACTCGGGAGTATAAGAAAACACAACATAACTGGACAGCACAGATAAATACAATTAGAATGTTGTTTGATTCAACAAATAAACATTTAAGACCACATGAACACACACAAAAGTACAGACAATTAGTACCGTAATGTGCACCCATCATATATGAGTGTAGGAAGAAAACAACTCAGTTTGGCACAAGAACTATTATGGTATGTATGTTTTTTGGACTCTGACAATTGCAGGATGCCTGCTGAGATACATTTTCAGATTCCTTCGTGCCGCACTGTTGGTTCTTTCTAGACAGCATTTCTCGGGTCATGTTGAGTCCAGACCACGGGTGTTGATGATCTTTTGTCTCACTCTCCTTTTATAGAAGTATGAGCCGATGGCAGCTCAGACTGTCTAAAAAGCTCCCACCTTGCCAACCGAGCGTCATATATGAACTATAAGTGCGTCTTTATTTTCATATGTGCTTCTTTATTGGCCATTTTCCCACCAGCATTCGTTTTAAACACACGTGTTCATAACCGTTAGTCACAAGGGACGATATGTTTTTGTGCAGGTGGGTAAAGTGTTGCTTTCTAAAGTGTATTTTTGTGTGTGCATTTGTTCAACAGTTGTTTAGCACAGTGGTTCTCAAATGGGGGTACGCGTACCCCTGGGGGTACTTGAAGGTATGCCAAGGGGTACGTGAGATTTTTTTTAAATATTCTAAAAATAGCAAAAATTCAAAAATCCTTTATAAATATATTTACTGAATAATACTTCAACAAAATATGAATGTAAGTTCATAAACTGTGAAAAGAAATGCAACAATGCAATATTCAGAGTTGTCAGCTAGATTTAATTGTGGACATGTTCCATAAATATTGACGTTAAAGATTCATTTTTTTGTAAAGAAATGCTTATATTTAAGTTCATGAATCCAGATGGATCTCTTTTACAATCCCCAAAGAGGGCACTTTAAGTTGATGATTACTTCTATGTGTAGAAATCTTTATTTATAATTGAATCACTTTGTGACCGACTTTCCCTGTCGCTTGGGTTCCATGGACCACTCAGGAAGGACATGATCGCTTGAGCAGGTTTGACTCACGTTTATTTTGCAATAAATATTTGTCTCAGGACGGATCGCTTTTCAGCTGCTCCTTTGCACTGCTCGCTCCTGGTCCACTCTTCCTCGTCATCCTCGTCTATGGCTCGCTCTCTGTTGTTCTTCGATCGCTGCTGCGGACTCCCCTCCTTCTGCTCCGATCTCTCCTCTTTCTACCCTTTTATGCAGCGTAAGGAGATATGTTAATCGTGTGCCGCACCTGAATCAGATTGCGGTGTCGCTCCCGGCACGCCCCGCCTCTCCGCTCAGTCACATTCTCCGCCTCCTTGCCGCCATCTTGGGCAGGGCTCCAGCATGCCCTGCCCTGCTGGCCGTTCGCCGGCTGCGCCTCTCTACACACTTGTTTATTTTTCAACAAGTTTTTAGTTATTTTTATATCTTTTTTCCAAATAGTTCAAGAAAGACCACTACAAATGAGCAATATTTTGCACTGTTATACAATTTAATAAATCAGAAACTGATGACATAGTGCTGTATTTTACTTCTTTATCTCTTTTTTTCAACCCAAAAAGTTTTGCTCTGATTAGGGGGTACTTGAATTAAAAAAATTTTCACAGGGGGCACATCACTGAAAAAAGGTTGAGAACCACTGTTTTAACAAGATTACACGAGGTCTATCGAAGCGATTTCGACGCAACTTTGTAGCATAGGAGTAGGGTTGTAGGGTATACCGGTATTAGTATAGTACCGTGATACTAATGAATCATATTCGGTACTATGCCGCCTCTGAAAAGTACCGGTCCAACACCCTCCTGCCTCTCCGTCGTCGTCACATCGTGTCATTGCTGGTTTATTTGCAGAGGAGCATGTTCGGCAATGCACAGTCACAGAGTACTTACAAGCAGACAGTGTATGGACAGAAAAGGGAGAACGGACGCATTTTGGCTTAAAATCTGACGATAAAGGTGAAGTTATAACACTGAAACGGTCTCAGGGAGAGGTGCTTTAAGATATGGATAGCTAGCTAGTGGCTAACAACCATCCACCGTCTGCAGTGTTTTAGCTACTTCTAAATCACTAATGCTCGGCTCCATGGCGACAAATAAAGTACGTTTCTTACAAGTATCTTCCCTGCAGGACGAGGAATAGCTAAACATGCTTCTCTACACACCCTAGCTTACCGGCATCAAAATGTAAACAAACACTATTGGTGGATCTACACCTGACATCCACTGTAATGATATCAAGTACAATAGTGCATCTAGTCGATACTACTATGATTACGTTGATATTTTTTGGCATCACAACATCTTCTTTCATTTAAAAAAAAATGTATATTATGTTTATAAACTCAGGAAATACATGAGGACTTTGAATATGACCAATGTATGATCCCGTAACTACTTGGTATTGGATCGATACCTATATTTGTGGTATCATCCAAAACTAATGTAAAGTATCAAACAACAGAAGAATAAGTGATTATTACATTTTAACAAAAGTGTAGATAGAACATATCAGAAGAGAAAGTAAGCAGATATTAACAGTACATGTTTTTCAGGAGTTGGGCTTGGCCCCTTAGTTCCTTTGAAATTAACTTTGAATGCTCCAGGATACCAAAACATTTTACAAAATTCCATGCTCCCAACCTTGCTCAAAGCAAGGTCCCTAAAGACATGGATGACAGAGTCTGGTGTGGATGAACTTGACTGGCCTGCACAGAGTCCTGACCTGAACCAGATAAAACACCTTTCGGATGAATTAGAACGGAGACTGAGAGCCAGGCTTTCTCGACCAGCATCAGTGTGTAACCTCACAAATGCGCTTTTGAAAGAATGGTTGAAAATTCCTATAAACCAGGGGTCACCAACCTTTTTGAAACCAAGAGCTACTTCTTTGGTACTGATAAATGCGAAGGGCTACCAGTTTGATACACACTTAAATAAATTGCCAGAAATAGCCAATTTGCTCATTTTACTTTTAATAAATACATTAATATATATATATATATATATATATATATATATATATATATATATATATATATATATATATATAAAAAATGGGTATTTCTGTCCGTCATTCCGTCGTACATTTTTTTTCCTTTTACGGAAGGTTTTTTGTAGGGAATAATTGATGAAAAAAACACTTAATTGAACGGTTTAAAAGAGGAAAAAAATTAAGATTAAATTTTGAAACATAGTTTATCTTCAATTTCGACTATTTAAAATTCAAAATTCAACCGAAAACAAGAAGAGGAAAAACTATCTAATTCGAATCTTTTTGAAAAATAAAAAAATAATTTATGGAACATCATTGGTAATTTTTCCTGATTAAAATTAATTTTAAAATTTTGATGACATGTTTTAAATAGGTCAAAATCCAATCTGCACTTTGTTAGAATATATAACAAATTGGACAAAGCTATATTTCTAACAAAGACAAATCATTATTTCTTCTAGATTTTCCAGAACAAAAATTTTAAAAGAAATTCAAAAGACTTTGAAATAAGATTTAAATTTGATTCTAAAGATTTTCTAGATTTGCCAGAATTATTTTGGGGAATTTTAATCATAATAAGTTTGAAGAAATATTTCACACATATTCTTCGTCAAAAAAACAGAAGCTAAAATGAAGAATTAAATTAAAATGTATTTATTATTCTTTACAATAAAAAAAATAAATTTACTTGAACATTGATTTAAATTGTCAGGAAAGAAGATGAAGGAATTTAAAAGGTAAAAAGGTATATGTGTTTAAAAATCCTAAAATCATTTTTAAGGTTGTATTTTTTCTCTAAAATTGTCTTTCTGAAAGTTATAAGAACCAAAGTAGAAAAATAAATGAATTGATTTTAACAAGTGAAGACCAAGTCTTTAAAATATTTTCTTGGATTTTCAAATTCTATTTTAGTTTTGTCTCTCTTAGAATTAAAAATGTTGAGCAAAGCGAGACCAGCTTGCTAGTAAATAAATACAATTTAAAAAATAGAGGCAGCTCACTGGTAAGTGCTGCCATTTGAGTTATTTTTAGAACAGGCCCGCGGGCTACTCATCTGGTCCTTACGGGCCACCTGGTGCCCGCGGGCACCGCGTTGGTGACCCCTGCTATAAACACACTCCGCAACCTTGTGGACAGCCTTCCTAGAAGAGTTGAAGCTGTAATTGCAGCAGAAGGTGGACCGACGACATATTGAACCCTATGGGTTAGGAATGGGATGGCACTTCAAGTTCATATGCAAGTCAATGTGGGCGGCCAAATACTTTTGGCAATATAGTGTATCTCCACCATGCCTCTGTGGTTTGACTTAAAATTTCCGTGACTTACGCAGATCCAAAATACACAAAAATAGGTACCAACAGGTAAGAAAAGTCGTTTTTGTTTACACCAGTCCTTCTCAAATAGTGGGGCAAGCCCCCCTGGGGTGAAGCGGTGCAATGACAGGAGAACATTCTTCTTTTGCCGTATCGGAATATAAAGAAGCGTATGTAGGCTTCACAGTAACCACAATGGGAGACAAGAAAAGACCGCAGTGTTTGTTTCATTTAATGTTAATAAGCTTACAATGTTATACAGAGATATAGTTATAACAATTTTATAGAAAACTTATACTATTTATAGTCACTGTGGAAAGGGGCGCAACATATTTTCTTCTCCCCAGGGGTGACGTAACACAAAATAATTGAGAAGCGCTGGTTTACACTGTCAGGTCCGGTGAGCTTAGGGGAAGTTAAAGGCCTACTGAAATGAGATTTTCTTATTTAAACAGGGATAGCAGGTCCATTCTATGTGTCAAACTTGATCATTTCACGATATTGCCATATTTTTGCTGAAAGGATTTAGTAGAGAACATCGACGATAAGTTCGCAAGTTTTGGTCGCTAATAAAAAAGCCTTGCCTGTACCGGAAGTATCAGACGATGTGCGCGTGACGTCACGGGTTGTGGAGCTCCTCACATCTGAAAATTGTTTACAATCATGGCCACCAGCAGCGAGAGCGATTCGGACCGAGAAAGCGACAATTTCCCCATTAATTTGAACGAGAATGAAAGATTTGTGGATGAGGAAAGTGAGAGTGAGGGAATAGAAAGGGAAAAAAAGACTATACAGTGGGAGCGATTCAGATGTTATTAGACACATTTACTAGGATAGCTCTGGAAAATCCCTTATCTGCTTATTGTCTTACTAGTGTTTTAGTGACATTATATAGTCGTACTTGTACAACCTGAATGTCAGCCCCGCGCCTTTCTTCAGCACCAGTCGACTGGTGGTGGCGATGCCCATCTCTGCCCTTCGCCAGGGACCCTCTTCGAAACACGATCTTTCGAAATGATCTCTGCATAATACACTGTACTTTGTGCGTGTGGTCCAATCCAACCGTGTTCGCTTGACATTTCTGTTCCATAGTAAAGCTTGACTGTCATCTTTTGGGGATGTAAACAATGAAACACCGGCTGTGTTTGTGTTGCTAAAGCCAGGCCGCAATACACCGCTTCCCACCTACAGCTTTCTTCTTTGATGTCTCCATGGTCCATTGAAAAAATTGCAATAGATTCAGCAACACATATGTCCAGAATACTGTGGAATTTCGCGATGAAAACAGACGAGGTAATAGCTGGGAACGATGCTGGAACATAACGCGGCATCATACCGAGACGTTTCAGCCGGATATTTCGGCGCGAAATTTGAAAATTGCAATTTAGTAAACTAAAAAGGCCGTATTAGCATGTGTTGCAATGTTAATATTTCATCATTGATATATAAACTATCAGACCGCGTGGTCGGTAGTAGTGGGTTTCAATAGGCCTTTAAGACCTCTTACGAGGTAGGAGCGCTTGATTTGTTCACCCTAAGTCTCCTCCAGATCAATATGGGTAATATTGCCTTATTGGAGTTTTTTGATGTTATTGGATTATCAGTGAGTCGTCATAATCCCAACAGATAAAACTAAAACGACAAATGGCTTTGAGTTTTATAGAAATGAATTAAGGGTTATGGGAAGCATTTGAAATATTCTTACCTGACGTGAATTCATCTTTTCTGTGTTATCATATTAATGAGCTAATGGTATTAACAACGATAAAAACACAAGAAGGTGAAGTTTTAAGGATAAATCAGCGCTTCACCATCTTTGAACCTCACTGCTATAATTGCTCTGTTGAAGAGCCTTAAAGTATTCACAGCACTTCACTTTTTCCACATTATGTTACAGCCTTATTTTAAAATGGAATAAATTAATATTTGTCTTTAATATTCTACATACCATAATGACAATGTAAAAATGTATTGTTTTTTTTTTTAGCTTATGGAAATGTATTAAAAAATAAATACAAACAACCCCACATCATGATGCTTCCACCACCTTGCTTCACTGTAGGAATGAGCGGTTCCTGCTTTCCTCCAAACGTGACGTCTGGCATAGAGTTACATATTTGTCTCATCAGACCAGAGAATTTAGTTTCTCATGGTCTGAGAGTCTTTCCGGTGCATTTTGGACTGATCGGTGGATTGCTGCAGAAACGGTTGCCCTTCTGGAATGTTCCCCGCTCTCCACAGGAGAATGCTATAGCTGTGACAGCAAGACCAGCGGGTTCTAGGTCACCTCCCTGACTCCTCCGATTGCTCAGTTTAGACCAGGCCTGGGCAATTATTTTGTCTCGGGGGCCACATTTAGAGAAAAAAATGTATGTGGGGGGCCTGTATATATATTTTTAGCGACACTAATACAAAACTTCACAATAATGTCTGATTGAATGCTAAAAACGTTATGACAGACCGCCTTAAAAAACGTATTGGAATTTTAAATTTTTCTATGAACGATAAAACACTGAATATTGACAAAATCTGAATGTCACACCCAATGTTCCCTCTAATTTTCCATGTGTGTGAGCAAACGCCCAAACTCCCTGAGCATTTAGTGGAGCACATGTGAGCAACACCAGCGTCACACCTGTCCCAAACCTGACATCATAACAATTTAAATGTTTTATTCAAATCATGTTCTGATATAAGTGATCTTGCCCTCTGACAATGAAAATAACAAAAACATTTTTTTCATGACCTATTGTGAATTGAATTATATTTTATATAGCGCTTTTCTCAAGTGCCTCAAAGCGCTTTACATAGTGAAACCCAATATCTAAGTTACATTTAAACCAGTGTTGGTGGCACTGGGAGCAGGTGGGTAAAGTGTCTTGCCCAAAGATGGCACAAGCGGGAATCGAACCTGCAACCCTCAAGTTGCTGGCACGGCCGCTCTACCAACCGAGCTATGCCGCCCCTATGTGCTAGTATTGTATGTCTGGATGCGGGTCCTGCCTTTAAAAGAAATGTTACCCCTTTCAGAGATTAAATTTAGTTCCTGCAACTTTCTGTCTGTAAAATACATATTTTTACTAGTATTTATGAAATCTAGTGACACTATTTCATTAGATTAACATTCTTAATAAATGGCAGTAAAATAAGCACACATCTGATTGAGGAGTCCGAGTGTTACAACCTGGCATTTACACATTGTGTGGCGTTGGGGTTGTCCGACTTTTTGTGTGGCCATAAACGCAACACTTGCTAAGTGCCATGAGCGCTTGTGTTGGTGCAGGTGAGAGAGCGAGCGGTAGAGATGTGCGGATAGGCAATTATATAATCCGCAACCGCATCACCAAAGACGTCATCCACCCGCCGTCCACCCGAACCAACATTTTATCAGGACCGTACCCGCCCGCCAACCGCCCGCTGAAATACATCAGAAGTCGGCCGCCTTTGACACTCACAATGCTATTTAAACCTGTTTCACAGAGTAATGAAGACAATTGGAGCAGCTAACGTTCTCGCGAATATTTTTCCTGATGACAAGAATATGGGCGTGCTGTGATGCCATTGCCTTTGACACCTTCAACAACATGTACGAACCGATTGTTGGTCCGGCAACATGTTGTGTGCAGCTTCCGCAATTATACGTACAAGATTGAAAGGCATACTGGGTGATACAGAGTACACTGATGGTTGTGATATAAACAACTTTAACACTTACTAATATGCGCCACGCTGTGAAGCCACACAATACAAGATTGACAAATACATTTCGGGAGAACATCCTCACAGTAACACAACATAAACGCAACACAACAAATACCCAGACTCCTTTGTATTCGTGACACAAATCCTTTGTATTCGTGACACACCCTGAATATATTTTACACCCCAGCGCCCCCCAACCCCGCCCACCTTACCGACGCACGGTGGCGGGGTTTGCTGCTAGTAGGGTGTATAAAATAATCAGGAAGTGTCATGAATACAAAGGAGTCTGGGTATTTGTTGTGTTGCGTTTATGTTGTGTTACTGTGAGGATGTTCTCCTGAAATGTGTTTGTCGTTCTTAATTGGTGTGGCTTCACAGCGTGGCGCATTTTACTAAGAGTGTTAAAATTGTTTATATCACAACCATTAGTGTACTCTGTCACCCAGTATGCCTTGCAGTCGTGTGCGTGTTGCCGCGGAAGCCACACACAACATGTTGCTGGACTGACAAGCGGATCGTACATGTTGTAGAAGGCGACAAAGCCAATGGCTTCATAGCACGCCCTAATACTTATTATCTGGGTGACTGCCAGCAGTCATTCAAGAGAATAATAGCGTCTCTTATTGTCTCTTCGCTTTATGATACGGGTCTTAAATGGCTCTTTGAATGACACAGGATACCGATCCCAGAACCATGTATATCAAATATTTCCGGATGGTTCAACCGCTACCCGCCAGAATCGAATTAAAATCTATTTTTTTCGTCATGTCAACCGCCCGACCCGCGGTTTATCCGCGGACTCCGCGGATGAGACCGCAAACCGCGCATCTCTAGCGAGTGGCTTCTGTTGAAAAGACGGATGACAAAGTTAGTTTAAGCCTGGTTTGTATGGCAGAAAATTCCCAGTTTTTATAGATAAAAGTTTGTTTTACTTATGTTTTTGGTGTGGTTACAGTTTTGCTCATTAAAGTGATTGATGGAATTCCTGTCCGTAAAGTGTCTCGACAGACAATTATTGAACTGTGTTGACAAAGATTGTTTTATTCATCGGGGCCACTCTTGTTGTCACTTGTCACTTTTTTGATTTTTGATTTTCTGCACGGCATTAATTTGATGTGCGCGGAGGACGCGTGAGCAATGCGCAATTGCGCAGGCGCGCACCTTAGAGCAGGGGTCCCCAACCATCGGGCCGCAGAAGAATTTTTTATCAAAAAAAAAAAAAAAAAGATATTTTATTTTTATTAAGTCAACATAAAAAACACAATATACACTTACAATTAGTGCACCAACCACAAAAACCTCCCTTTTTCATGACAAAAAACGTCCCTTTTTCATGACAAAGAAAAAAAAAAAAAAGGACATCCCCTTACCTCCCCGGGCCGCGGGACAAATTATTAAGCGTTGACCGGTCCGCGGATACAAAAAGGTTGAGGACCACTGCCTTAGAGGGAACGTTGGTCACACCCAACGCTCCCTCTAAGGCAGTGGTCCCCAATCACCGGGCCGATTGGTACCGGGCCGCAGAAGAATTTTTTATTCATTTTTATTTTAAAAAAAAATAATCATATATACATATTTTTTTTTAAATATATCAACATAAAAAAACACAATATACACTTACAATTAGTGCACCAAACACAAAAACCTCCTTTTTTCATGACAAAAACGTCCCCTTTTTCATGACAAAGTCCGCAGATACAAAAAGGTTGGGACCACTGCTCTAAGGTACGCGCCTGTGCGTAGTTATGAGCGGAGCTTGCATCCTCCGGCAGCTGCGGACTCTCTTATCTCCTCCCACCCGGAGACACTGGTGGTCACCACACCCGTGGCTACACCCCTCAAACTTTCAGGTACCATATAATCTTACTAAAACACCTAGTAACACAATAAGCAGATAAGGGATTTCCCAGAATTATCCTTGTAAATTTGTCTAATAACATCTGAATCGCTCCCACTGTATAGTCTTTTTTTTTTCCTCTAGTCCTTCACTCTCACTTTCCTCGTCCATGAATCTTTCATTCTCGCTCAAATTAATGGGGAAATTGTCGCTTTCTCAGTCCGAATCGCTCTAGCTACTGGTGGCCATGATTGTAAACAATGTTCAGATGTGAGGAGCTCACAACCCGTGACGTCACGCGCACATCGTCTGATACTTCCGGTACAGGCAAGGCTTTTTTTTTATCAGCACCAAAAGTTGCAAACTTTATCGTCGATGTTCTCTACTAAACCCTTTCAGAAAAATATGGCAATATCGCGAAATGATCAATTATGACACGTAGAAAGGACCTGCTATCCCCGTTTGAATAAGAACATCTCATTTCAGCAGGCCTTTAAAGGACATGTACGTATAATCAACATTGTATCAACAGATTTTTTTAACGACACAGCACTTGACTCCAGAACCCTTGAGTAGCAGCGAGGGAAGGCGAAGTAGAGATGTGATTTATTATTCCGCCCCGGGTGACTTCACTCTTCTTTCTCTTCATTATGTTCACTCCATTCTCGTCTCTTTTATCCACCTCATCTCTTCATCTATCATTTTCTCGCCTCACACCCACAACTCCTTAACAGGTTTTCGTCATTGTTTGTCGATGCTTTTCTTTTTTTTTCTCCCTGCACGACATAATTTGCAAATCCATTCTTTATTTTATCATCTGCGTTATCTATTTGTCTGCTAAATGACGGAGAATGACTGAAAGCTTCATGAGGTTTTTATTGTGTGTGTGTGTGTGTGTGTGTGTGTGTGTGTGTGTGTGTGTGTGTGTGTGTGTGTGTGTGTGTGTGTGTGTGTGTGTGTGTGTGTGTGTGTGTGTGTGTAGATGTTTGTAGGAGGCAGCACAGTTCTTATAGTTCCTCTCTCCCTGACACACTAATGACTAGTTTGAGCTTCCTCTCTCTCCCTCTCTCCCTCTCCCCCTTGCTCTTGAAAATAATTAGCTTGCTCTGCCCCCCTTGCAAAGATTACATCTATTATCATAAATTCTCTCGTCCCTGTTTGCTTCCTTTTGTCATCACCAGCATCCTTCTTCTTATGCTGCCTATCCATCTGTTTTTGCTCAGCATCCATGGGAGAGGTGCAGACGCCCCCTGCGTGCATGTTAATGATTAAGCTGCTGTGGAGGTTCTGATTCCGGGCTGATCTGTGCATGCGCGTGTCATTCTTGACATCGCGGCTGCGCCCAAAATACAGAAATAGCTCCCTTTCCATAATCCAAAAGGTAACACTTCTGTTGTACATGCTGCTAATAATCACACGGCAGACTGACAACAGAGGTATATTGAGCAATCTAAAAATGTGTGTTTGAGTAATAATAATCCATTAAAGTAGGGATACGGCAGGGCGGGGATGTAAAAACTACAGCCAGCGGGCCGAGTGCAGCCCGCCGGCATGTTGAGTTTGGACCGTGAGACGTCTGCAAGTTTAAAGGAAAACAATATCACCAGACCTATGTAAGCGTCAATATATACCTTGATGTGTTGGCCCTGCGATGAGGTGGCGACTTGTCCAGGGTGTACCCCGCCTTCCGCCCGATTGTAGCTGAGATAGGCGCCAGCGCCCCCCCGCGACCCCAAAAGGGAATAAGCGGTAGAAAATGGATGGATGGATGGGTGCAGAAAAAAGACCATATATTTTTTTAACCGATTTCCGAAATCTAAATGGGTGAATTTTGGCGAATTAAACGCCTCTCTGTTTATCGCTCTTTTTGCGATGACGTCAGAAAGTGACGTCGCCGAGGAAATACAGCCGCCATTTTCATTTTCAACACATTGTAAACATTGGGTCTCAGCTCTGTTATTTTCCGTTTTTTCGACAATTTTTTTTAACTTTGGAGACATCATGCCTCGTCGGTGTGTTGTCGGAGGTTGTAACAACACTAACAGGGAGGGATTCAAGTTGCACCACTGGCCCGAAGATGCGAAAGTGTCTGCTGCCAGACCCCCATTGAATGTGCGGGAGTGTCTCCACATTTTACCGGCGATGACAGACATGGCACAGAGATGTATGGATAACCTGCAGATGCATTTGCAACTATAAAGTCAACGAATTCACAAAAGTGAGTTTTTTTTATGTTGACTGCCAGCTAATCGATGCTAACACGCTACGCTAATCGATGCTAACATGCTATTTACCGGCGGTGCTACAGCAGACATGGCACAGAGATGTATGGATAACCTGCAGATGCATTTGCAACTATATTACGTTTCCTTCCACCCACATTTAATGCGAAGAAAACACTTACCAATTGAAGGATTTAAGTTGCTCCAGTGTCACAAGATGCGAAAGTCCTGATCGTTTGGTCCGCACATTTTACCGGCGATTAACGCAGCTATTCGGCCATACAATGACTATGAATAGCGTCAATAGCTATTCGCTAAATAGCTTCAGTTTCTTCTTCAATACTTTCATACTCCAACCATCCGTTTCAATACATGCGTAATCTGTTGAATCGCTTAAACCACTGAAATCCAAGTCTGAATCCGAGCTAATGTCACTATATCTTGCTGTGGTATTCGCCATTGTTTGTTTACATTGGCAGCACCGTATGACGTCACAGGAAAATGGATAGTGGTTTCGAAGATAGCTAAAATAAGGCACTTTAAGGCTTTATTTAGGGATATTAGGGGACCGGTAAAATTTTGAAAAAAAACTTCAAAAAATACAACAAGCCACTGAGAACTGATTTTTATTGTTTTTATCCCTTTTGAAATTGTGATAATGTTCCCCTTTAAAGGCCTACTGAAATGAGATTTTCTTATTCAAACGGGGATAGCAGGTCCATTCTATGTGTCATACTGGATCATTTCGAGATATTGCCATATTTTTGCTGAAAGGATTTAGTAGAGAACATCCACGATAAAGTTTGCAACTTTCGGTGCTAAGAGAAAAGCCCTGCCTCTACCGGAAGTCACAGACGATGACGTCACATGTTGATGGCTCCTCACATCTTCACATTGTTTTTAATGGGAGCCTCCAACAAAAAGTGCTATTCGGAACGAGAAAACGACAATTTCCCCATTAATTTGAGCGAGGATGAACAATTTGTGTTTGAGGATAGTGAGAGTGAAGGACTAGAAGAAGAAGAAAAAAAGACGAGGGCAGTGGGAGCGATTCAGATGTTATTAGACACATTTACTAGGATAATTCTGGAAAATCCCTTATCTGCTTATTGTGTTACTAGTGTTTTAGTGAGATTATATAGTCATAGTCATACCTGAAAGTCGGAGGGGTGTGGTGACCGCCAGTGTCTCTGAGGGAAGCCACGGAGGAGCCAAGAAAGTCGCAGCTGCCTCTTTGACAGCTGCAGGAGGAACGACACAAGCTCCGCTCATGTTTACGGTAAGAGCCGACTTATTACCACAATATTCTCACCGAAAGCTGCCAGTTGACATGTGGTAGCTTGACCGCTCTGTTCCTTCAACGTCATCTTTAGGGAATGTAACCAAAGAAACACCGGCTGTGTTTCTGTTGCTACAGCCGGCTGCAACACTCCTGCTTTCCACCAACATCTTTCTTCTTTGTAGTCTCCATTATTAATTGAACAAATTGCAAAAGATTCAGCAACACAGAGGTCCAGAATAATGTGTACTTATGCGATAAAAACAGACTACTTTTAGCCTTGTTCGGTGCTGGAAGAACATGTCCGCTACCACCGGTGACGTCATCATACGCGTCATCATTCCGCGACGTTTTCAA